>NC_142933.1:10130013-10140013 GCF_046866305.1 Octopus bimaculoides
GGAATTTGAACTCAGAACGTAACGGCAGACGAAATACCGCTAAGCATTTCGCCCGGCGTGCTAACGTTTCTGCCAGCTCACCTATAAATGGTAGTGTGGTGATGAGATGGAAGTGGTCAGCAGGGTGTTGGTGTGAGTGGAGTACGTGGGAAGAAGTGGGTAAAAAGAGGGGAAGTTCAGGAGAAAAGTGGGGTCAGAAATATTGGGAAAGGAGCTTGAGACCAAAAGCAATAGAGGTTTCGAGAGTGGTTGGGTCCTGTTCTTTCTGGAGGTGAGTGGCAGGGAATGCTGTTATGGCAATCATGCAGAATAACGAGAGGTGTTGGATGAATGGCTGGTGAAACGAAAAGGAAATGTTATCTTTTAGTCAAACTTCCCTTCTTATGGTTTGTAACAATCGCAAGGATCATAGTATATACGTAGAAAAAAAACAAGACAAAAAGGGTCCGCAAATTTGGCTCTGATTTTATTTTATTACCTTATTTCTTACACGTGTTTCAGTGAGGATTATACGAGAGAATTATTAAATCTTATTCTGATATGCACATTATCTCCTTCATCAGTTTATTGCAAACTGCTTTTAGTTTTGGTTTGGAATTCGATTTCGGGTTTATTACGGCCAGCGTCTCTTTCTATAAAAGTAAAAGAATATGCAAAACAATTATTCATAAATAGCGAAAACATGCATGGGTTTCCAAATTTAGTCACGAGGTCAGCAGTTTTGAGAAAGAGGCTAAGTCTGTTACATCGACCCTGCTGATCAACGTGTACATCTATATATATAAAAATGAGAATGTGTGTCTGTCTGTTTGTCTGTCTGTGTGTGTGTGTGTGTGTGAATCCCTAAAACTCGAGAACTACGCAACCAATTTCATTCAAATTTTACAGATGCCTTACTTAGGGTTCCAGTTGTGTTTTAGTCAAAACAATTTTTAACTTCTTGCAGAGTTCGATCCCACGGCAACATAATATCTCCTCCACTATTTAAGTATTACGTGTCAAAAGTGAAAACAAAAACACTCATGTCAAATACTTTCACTTTAAAAATGAAACTATTCCACTAACTGAAACAATCACGTTTCGATACTGTAATGACAGATACTTTCAGAGAGAGAGAAAGAGAGAGAGAGAGAGAGGGAGAGAGAGAGAGAGAGAGAGAGAGAGAGAGAGAGAGAGAGAGAGAGAGAGAGAGAGAGAGAGAGAGAAAGAGATGTATATGTATATATATATAGATGTATATGTACACGTATATGTATAGATATATATATATATATATATAGAGAGAGAGAGAGAGATATAGATCTATATGCATACATGTATATGTATACATATGTGTAGATGTATATGTATATATAGATTTACATGTAATATGTACACATATATACATATATATACATGCATACAGATATCTATACATATATACACCCATCACACACATATACATGCACACAAACACACACATTAGTCATTTGTTTTCTTATCCAAAACTACGTCAAAAGTACTGAATGGATCTGTATGAAATTTGGAAATTACTTTCTATGCATAATGGCCATAACTCCCATGAAAATTCATATATTTTTGATGTTGATGAAATTTTAACCCGAACATACAGATGAGCATTATTTGTAATTCAACGGTACAACAGTGTAAGACTACCCTTTCAGATATACTTACATTGTGATTTCTGCAATGTGGTGAATAAATTGTCAAGTAAATGAGACGCATCTTTGCCTCCACTGATTCACTTGCAGTGTTGAGTAAAATTATTTCGTTGCAAACCTCCTTTGAGTCTTTTTATTATCACTGCGACACACATAGTCCCTAGTTGGTAACATTGATTTCAAGGCCTTCCCAGATGAGAGACTGGTTGTTCTAAGACATTTATCGATTGTAAATTTTGTCTCCAATTTGGAAATTATATTCTATGCATAACGGCCATGACTCCCGTGAAAATTCATATATTTTTGATGTTGATGAAATTTTAACCCGAACATAACAGATGAGCACTGTCTGTAGCTGGTCTTCTCTTGGAAGAGCCCCGCTTCTCACATGGACAACTGTATGTTGGCTGCTCAAGAGTGGGCAGCAAAAAAAAACCTATTTGCATATGCTCCACAAGGGAAAACAAGAAACACTGTTTACAACGAGGTGTTATAATCACAACAGCAAGAAAGTATGTACATGATCACCTTCTTTTACGAAACTTCATTGACTTTCATATATTTATATTGATATACATATATATACGTGTGTTTGGGTGCGTGTGTGTCTGTGTATATATATATCTATATATATAAAGATGAGAATCTGTGTCTGTCTGTCTGTGTGTCTGTGTGTCTGTGTGTCTGTCTGTCTGTGTGTCTGTCTGTCTGTGTGTCTGTCTGTCTATGTGTCTGTCTGTCTGTGTGTCTGTCTGTCTGTGTGTCTGTGTGTCTGTGTGAATCCCTAAAACTCGAGAACTACACAACTCTCTTTTACAAACCCAGTGAAAATAAATATATTTCATATGTCAAAGAAATTCAAGCAATACATATAACACCAAAGTTAAAAACATTCCCAACAATTCCACAATCCCCAACCTCCAGAGCTATTGAAGAAACTGTTATCATCAACTGACCAAGATTCCTAACATTTGCAAAACAAAATTAGACAATACGACGCTGTACTACAGATGACCTTTGGAACCACAAGAGATTTAACTGAGGCAGCATTCATCCAAACTTTCAAGATCCAACCTCAGATTTATCATCGCATTGTCTCTCTACTACCTCTGTCAAATGAATCACCAAAATTGACCTTTCATTATTAATAATCTGTACCTGTTTGTTTGGTTCCGAAATAAAATACACAAAACGTGTTTCTGAATTACGTGTATTTACTTTATATACATATGAGTTGAAAACTTTCTTCTGCATTCCACTTAATATCTATGTTCCATGCTGGCATGGATTGGAGAGTTATTAATATAGAAATATGGTATCGTAGCTACTAACAGTTGAGGGTTGCGTAGTCTAGACGGCGTTTTTAGATTTCATTATTCTCTTTAACCCGGGCAACGCCGGGTATTTCTGCTAGTGTATTTTATAAACCCCGAAAAGGCTAAGGTGATCTCGGCGGATTTTGAGGGACGAAGTTCCTCTCAGCATTTCGCCAAGCATGCTAACGATTCTTCAAGCTCGCCGCCTCATATAGAGAAAACAGATATTATCAAATAAAACTGGCTAGTGTCGTTAGATATAAAGTTGTAATTTTTATAACAAAAGAATATAAAGTTTTACAAATTTACAGCCATTAAACAATAAATTTATAACTGCACTAAATTCGATTTCCAGCTGGAGAGAATTATCGAGCAGTTTAATCTCACTGACAAAGCAAAATATACTTATTTAGCTTTGTTTTCTCTTCAACATATAGACAAATAGAAATACATAATTACACACATAGGCATATAGACTCACACATACATACATACATACATACATACATACATATCTATACCTGTATCTATCATATATATATATATATATATATATATATATATATTAGAGTACCATTTTAACCTAATATAAGACCTCGATTTTATTAAGGCTGAAATATTTTCGATTAATACTGTTTTATGCGATAAATACCTAGTCTTTCTATATTAATTTCCTATACTATACGGAATATTTTCACTAGACGTCTTATAAATAAATGTTTTTAATCATAGATAGCCTAGCTTAAATATTGCATCATTTAAATATGTTCTAATAATATCTTTATTATTTTAACCTTAAACTTCGTTCAAATTATATTTTAAACGAAAAAATTTGTATAGTTGGTTTTTATATATAATATACTTATTAGATTATTTTATAATGGATGTAGGAGTGATTATGGAATGGTTATTATTTTGATATATTAATAACATTTTTCTACCTTTATATAATAAGTATTTTATATAGATTCATTTGTTATTTATTGTTGGTTGATATATACATTCATTTATTATTATTGTTGTATTTTGACCTGAAGATTAGCTATATTTTTGAATAGAATTGATTTTTGATAGTTTTAATCGATCTTAAGCTATTTAAATTTCTTTCTATTTGAAAATTGTTTATGAAACACGTGTAGTCATTTTATCATCTTGATCTTATGATATTTATTTGCATTATATTATAGTTATTTATTGTACTTTTAATTATAATTTTTTTCTGTATGCGACAGTGGATTTTCATCGATGAGTTCATAAACCTTGGTTCTATTCCCTAATACTATATATTTATATATTTTATACTGTGAAACTTAATTTAATTTTAATTTTTGATAAATTGATTTTAATTGAGTTTTTACCTGTAATTTTGGATTTTATCCCTAATATTATATATATATATATATATATATATATGTGTGTGTGTGTGTGTGTGTATGTGTGTGTGTGTGTATGTGTGTGTGTGTGTGTATAATTTTGTAAATATGTATATATGTATATATGCATTTATCTATCTATCTATCTATCTATCTATCTATACATGCATACATACATACATACATACACACGTATATATATATATATATATATATATATATATATATATACATGCTTTGTGTGTATGTGTGTGTGTGTGTGTTTTCGTGTGTCCGTGTTTGTCCCCCCACCAACGCTCAACAACCGATGCTGGTATATTTACGTCCCCGTAACTTAGCAGTTGGGCAAAAGAATCCGATAGAATAAGTACTAAGCATACAAAGAATAAGTCCTGGGGTCGATTTGCTCGACTACCTGCGGTCCTTGCAGAATGGTCGCAGTCATCGTCCTGAAACAAATAAAAGAATAAAAGAATAAAAGAATAAAACTGTCCGACGGACGGGAACGTGAAACTGAGTAACATTACTTGTGATATTTTTTGATATTTTTGCTGCTTTTTAATAAAGTATATATATATGTGTATGTATATACATACTTGTATATATAAAGTAACAAACTGAGGAATTTCGTTTTTTTCTAAATCGCAAAATCCTGGAATGACTATATATATAATGCAACTGTGATTATGTATATCAGAAAAAATGTAACTCGAAACAATTTGTTGGTCTTTTATGGTTTTTATGATTATTTATGTTATATAATATGTTATGTTATATATTTTATAATCACAGTATTTAATGTAATATTGTAATATAAATAAATTTTTGGATTGTCAATGAAGATGTCTATATTTAATTTATATTTGCAGCGTGTAAGGTGTTTATAAGCCAGATCGGAATTTTGTCAGTGAACAGGTCGCGGTCTCAAAGCGACGAAAATATTTTGGCAAATTAAATTTAAATGTTGAAGTGAATGTAACGGTTTTTGTGTGTTTTTAAATGATTTAAAATGCAATTGTTTTTGTTGCAGCATAAGATCTCAGACCAGGTGACTTGCTATTGCAATGTAAGTACATCTCCGTAATTTATCTTTGTATATATATATATATATATATATATATATATATATATATATATATATATATATATATATATACATATAGGGAGATTTCACAAACAAACAAATGAAGACAGGTGGTGTAGACAACAAACAGAGGTATTAGTTTAACGCTCAGGAAGTGAAAAAGTCTTTAACGTTTCGAGCCTACGCTCTTCCACAGAAAGGAATACACAAAGGAACAAGAAGAGAAAGGAAAGAATGTGTAGTGGCTAGCGATCTACACACACACACACACACACACACACACACACACACACACACACACACACACACACACGGTGATCAGAATATAAATGGGAGGTAGGGGAAAAGGAAGAGAGAAATAAATGGTGGTATGTATACTGTTGACATCCTTTCGTCTTGGGAGGCGATGGAGTTGCACATAAAATAAGTTTTGCGCAGGCCTGGGCTAGATGTAAGAAAATCCTGGGTAGCCCAGTCGTCAGGATTCCTCTCTCGACCTTGCTGACGTAGTCCAAAGGAAGAGTGTCGAGTCGAAAACGAAACCACCTATGGGGCTCCACTCCGGATTTCTTTGAAAGCTGTCTCCTTTCCGTAACCCTGGATAAGGGCCCATACCGGGTAATGTCAGCCGGAGTCAGCTAAGCCTGGGACTCATGTCAGGCAGGGTCGTCACTCCCTGAAGTAATGAAGAAAATCGCTACCCAGGTCATAGTATAAGTGGCAGAGTATTGCCAAAGAAACACAATGGCCAAGAGTAGTGCAGGAGTTGGTGAAAACCTGGTTAAATTTTATACAACGTTAAAGGAAAGCGACGACCATAATAATTATTTTGAATGAATTTCTTTCCTTGGCACTGACATTCATACATTAAATCTGGGGAAAACATGAATAATGTATTGCTTTATTTGAAATACAATTTATATAATACTAGCAGAAATACCCGGCGTTGCACGGGTTAAAGAGAATAATGAAATCTAAAAACGCCGTCTAGACTACGCATCATCTTTATATATAGAGATGTATATACACACACGCACCCAAACACACGTATATATATGTATATCAATATAAATATATGAAAGTCAATGAAGTTTCGTAAAAGAAGGTGATCATGTACATACTTTCTTGCTGTTGTGATTATAACACCTCGTTGTAAACAAGCATATACAAATAGGTTTTTTATGCTGCCCACTCTTGAGCAGCCAACATACAGTTGTCCATGTGAGAAGCAGGGCTCTTCCAAGAGAAGACCAGCTACAGACAGTGTTTGACCCTGAGATTTGTTTATGGACATGGCAAAAGTCACACGAAGGGGGAATTGTAGTCTTCTGAATGTAAAAGGAATGTCTGCTCCTGATGGAGTAAGAGGAATTCTTGGAATAAAGACGTCATCCCCTTTTGCACATCCAGAAAGAATGGTAGCCTCGATAACGTGTGACATCATTTTCTTTATCACGAGTCGTGTTCCATTGCAAAGTCTTGGTGGTTCCAGATTGCGGAGCAGCATAACAGGCGTTCCAACTTTAAGTGATAATATGTGGGGAGGTAGTCCTGGAGGCTCCAACAAATTGAGAAATTCAGGAGGATAGTTCACCACTTCATTTGTATCTGGAACTGTATCAACAGACTTGTAAGTTTGAAGATTGCCGGGAAGAGAATGCATCAGGTGTTGTTTAATTTTTGTAACAGCTACGTTTTTTGGAGCTAATATTGCTCTTTCACATAGCCAATTGTGATTTTGGTAGTTTTGTTTAAAGTTGGGAAAGACTTTGTGTTTGAGGTCATCTACAGAATTAACAACAGAACAAAATGGCCGGAGGTATGCAACCAAATAATTTTACTCAACACTTTGCAAGTGAATCAGTGGAGGCAAAGATGCGTCTCATTTACTTGACAATTTATGCACCACATTGCAGAAATCACAATGTAAGTATATCTGAAAGTGTAGTCTTACACTGTTGTACCGTTGAATTACAAATAATGCTCACCTGTTATGTTCGGGTTAAAATTTCATCAACATCAAAAATATATGAATTTTCATGGGAGTTATGGCCGTTATGCAAAGAATATAATTTCCAAATTTCATTCAGTACTTTTGACGTAGTTTTGGATAAGAAAACAAATGACTAATGTGTGTGTTTGTGTGCATGTGTATGTGTGTGTGATGGGTGTATATATGTAAAGATATCTGTATGCATGTATATATGTATATATGTGTACATATTACATGTACATGTATATATATATACATCTACACATATGTATACATATACATGTATGCATATAGATCTATATATATATATATATATATATATATATATCTATACATATACGTGTACATATACATCTATATGTATACATATACATCTCTCTCTCTCTCTTTCTCTCTCTCTCTCTTTCTCTCTCTCTCTCTTTCTCTCTCTCTCTCTTTCTCTCTCTCTCTCTTTCTCTCTCTCTCTCTTTCTCTCTATATCTATACATATACGTGTACATATACATCTGTATGTATACATATACATCTCTCTCTCTCTCTATCTCTCTCTTTCTCTCTCTCTCTCTTTCTCTCTTTCTCTCTCTCTGAAAGTATCTGTCATTACAGTATCGAAATGGTGTACATATACATCTATATGTATACATATACATCTCTCTCTCTCGTTCTCTTTTTCACTCTCTATCTTTCTCTCTCTCTCTCTTTCTCTCTCTCTCTCTTTCTCTTTCTCTCTCTTTCTCTCTCTCTCTGAAAGTATCTGTCATTACAGTATCGAAATGGTGTACATATACATGTATATGTATACATATACATCTCTCTCTCTCTCTCTTTCTGTCTCTCTCTTTCTGTCTCTCTCTTTCTGTCTCTCTCTTTCTGTCTCTCTCTTTCTGTCTCTCTCTTTCTGTCTCTCTCTTTCTGTCTCTCTCTTTCTGTCTCTCTCTTTCTGTCTCTCTCTTTCTGTCTCTCTCTTTCTCTCTTTCTCTCTCTCTGTGAAAGTATCTGTCATTACAGTATCGAAATGTGATTGTTTCAGTTAGTGGAATAGTTTCATTTTTAAAGTGAAAGTATTTGACATGAGAATTTTTGTTTCACTTTTGACACGTAATACTTTAATAGTGGAAGAGATATTATGTTGCCGTGTGCTCGAACTCTGCAAGAAGTTAAAAAATTTTTTGACTAAAACACAACTGGAACCCTAAGTAGGGCATGTGTAAAATTTGAATGAAATTGGTTGCGTAGTTCTCGAGTTTTAGGGATTCACACACACAGACAGACAAACAGACAGACAGACAGACAGACAGACAGACACACATTCTCATTTTTATATATATAGATTCACACTTGCACATAACAAGAGGTTCCAGACATTGTTAATGAATAGATGATGAATAATTCTGCCCTTAAAGAGATAGATTATGATACGTTTTTGGGTATAAGGATAAGCGAAGATCTAAATTGAAAAAATATCATATAGAAGAAATGAATATAAGATTGTCCAATCTCATGTATAATGCGTTCAAGATTAGACCCTACGTAAATAATAGAGAAATAAAACCTCTTTATAGTTCGATGATATATCCGACATTGATTTATTCAAATGTGGCATGGTGCAATAAGCTTGATTATTTAATAAACAAAATTTTACTTTATCAAAAAAAAAAAAAAAATATGGCGCTAAGAATATTGGAATGATCATTATTTGCACATAAAAGCCAACTTGATATGTATATATACCTTTCTTATCGAGGAAAATGACCGATTTCGAAGTGAATGGTAGAGAAAATAGAAATTAGAACAAAATATTCATTGACAGGATTACTCTCTTTAACTCTAGGTACAAGGCCCGAAATTTTTTGGGGGAGGGGCCAGCCGATTAGATCGACCCCAGTACGCAGCTGGTACTCAATTTATAGACCCCGAAAGGATGACAGGCAAAGTCGACCTCGGCGGAATTTGAACTCAGAACGTAAAGACAGACGAAATACCGCTAACCATTTCGCCCGGCGTGCTAACGTTTCTTATTTCTTTATTGCCCACAAGGGGCTAAACATAAATGGGACAAACAAGGACAGACAAAGGGATTAAGCCGATTATATCGACCCCAGTGCGTAACTGGTACTTAATTTATCGACCCCGAAAAGATGAAAGGCAAAGTCGACCTCGGCGGAATTTGAACTCAGAACGTAACGCTAAGCATTTCGCCCGGCGTGCTAACGTTTCTGCCAGCTCGCCACCTTACAGTATTACTCTTAACAGATAGGAGAACGTGTTACATTTTGCTACATGTTTTGCGTACATGTTTTGCCTGACGATATCAAACACATACAAAATATCAATGCTTTCATGTGAAAGCTAAGACAATTAGTTCTGATGTGAGCGAGACTGCAGTGTAAAGTCAAAATTAGTTTATCCTGCCTTGATGTTGTTGATTTTCTTCGACCACGTACCATCCTTACGTTGCGAATAGTAACGTGACGTTTTCTTTTATTAATCTCTTATTGAGTAGACTGAAGCTTATTACCTCTACTCCAGTGTCAATTAGTTAACAATTAGGTAATTTAATTGTTCACAAAATA
>NC_142933.1:10145013-10152513 GCF_046866305.1 Octopus bimaculoides
AAAATTATGTTTGCTTTAAAATTTGAGATCACATAGACAGTATTTTACGTAGGATATGGGCAGTTCCCATGAGCACTATCTTTTGGACTTCAGCCATTTTGGGGTTTCCTGGTATCTGAGCTAGGTAGTAATCAGCCCGTTTCGCTGTCATTCCCAGGGCACCTATGACAATAGGTATTGTTTTCGTCTTCAGATTCCACATTTTGCTAATTTCTATTTCAAGATCTTTATATTTGCTCAGTTTTTGGTAGGTCTTGACAGATACGTTTATATCAATTGGGACAGTCATATCAATGAGGAGGCATGATTTTTGTCTGAAGTCTTTCAGTATGATGTCTGGCCTATTTGCGTCTATCTTTCTGTCAGTTTGAATGGTGAAGTTCCAGAGGAGTGCAATGTGATCATTTTCAAGTACTGGGGGTGGTTTGTGTTCCCACCAGTTTTTATCATGGGGCAAGTCCAGGTTTTTGCATATTACCCAGTGAATATATTGTGCAGCTCTATCATGCCTGTTGAGATACTCTGTAGGCGCAAGCAGACTGCACATGGAGACAACATGATCGATGGTCTCATTTTGTTGTTGGCATATACGACATAATGGGGAGCTGCCGTTCTTTAATATGTTGGCCTGGTAGTTCTTTGTAGGTAGGCATTGATCTTGGGCTGCTATGATAAACCCCTCTGTTTCTGATTTCAATCCAGAGGCCATTAACCATTGGTGGGTAAGGGCTTTGTCAATATCTGCATTATTCGCTCTCTTTGGGTATTTGCCATTGAGAGGTTTTCCATGCCATTTTTCAGTCATAATAGCTAAGGCAGCAATTTTAGCACGGGTTTTCAAGCGCTTAGCTTTTTCTGTAGGTGTTTCTAGTTCGTCTAATTCTTGAATTTGTTGCAATTGGAATTCACTTAGATATTCCTTTGCCTGTTTTGTTACTGAGTAAGATGCTTTCTTGCTTTCATATTTTAAGACAAGTTTTAGCATCCAGTCCTCAGAGTTTTTCATATAGGTGTCTAGGCCAATTGTGGCTACCTTCATTGATAATGCCAGCTGTAGTAGTCCTCGACCTCCCTCATTTCTTGGCAGATAAAGACGTTCTATATCTGCCTTAGGGTGGTGCATTCTATGCATTGTCAACAGTTTTCGTATTTTTCTGTCAACATTACATATTTCAGTAATTGACCAGTTAACGATGTTGAAACTGTAAGTCACGACTGGTATGGCTAGAGCATTGATCGCTTCGATCCTGTTTCTCGCGTTCAGCTCTGTCTTCAGTATTGCTCTCACCCTGCGATAACATTCTCTTCTGATCCTTTCCCTCATCACTGAGTGCTTGATATTGTCCCCTTCAATTACCCCTAGGTATTTGTAGCTCTCCGCTGGTTCTAACTCTTTTATGACATTTTGCTGGTCAAGGTTCACATTAGATGTATTTGTCATTTTTCCTTTGATAAAGATAGCTTTTGCACATTTATCAAGGCCAAATTGCATCCTGATGTCATCACTGAATTGTTTAACAATCGCTAGTAGGCCTTTGAGTTGTTGGTCATTTTTTGCAAAGAGCTTTAAATCATCCATGTAAATGAGATGATTTATATTTTTATCAAATATTTTATAACCATACTGTGCATCATTGAGCAATTTTGAGAGCGGTATTAGGGCTAGACAGAAGAGGAGTGGTGATAGTGAGTCACCCTGGAAAATGCCACATGAAATTCTTACATCTCCAGCATTTAGAGATTCATTGTCATTGTTCAACATCAGTGTGGTTCTCCATGATCTCATACTTACAGATAAAAAGTTTCGCAGAGTAGGAGCTATTTTATACATTTCCAGACATTTCCTAATCCAGCTATGTGGTAGGCTATCAAAGGCCTTTTTATAGTCTATCCAGGCTATTGACAAGTTTTTGTGTCGCTTGTGACAATCTTCTAAGATCATCTTATTGATGAGTAGCTGATCTTTACAACCATAAGATCCACGTTTACATCCCTTTTGCTCATTAGGGAATATGCTACTTTCTATTAAAAAACTATAGGTGTACTCGGTTAGGACAGATGTTAGCGTCTTATACATTGTTGTTAAGCAGGTTATGGGGCGATAATTTTTTGGTTCGTTTGTTTCCTCATTTTTTGGAAGCAGGAATGTTAAACCATTAACTAGCCAAGAGGGCATCAAACTAGGATTTTGCAAAACATCGTTGTAAAGTTTTGTTAGCAGTTCATGGCTTTCTGGGAAGGCATTCAACCAGAAGTTAGGAATTTTATCCTTTCCTGGAGACTTCCATTTGCTTGACCTCCTGAGAGCAGATCTTATATCTTCTACCCTGACCCCCTCCCACTTTTGCTCCTCTAAGGAGTCTAGGTCTGTAGCTATTCTATCAATCCAAGGGGCCTTTTCATTGTGTGTTTTATCTTCTGCCCAGATTTTATTCCAAAATTCTTGCACTTCTTCTTTTGATGGGACAGACTTTATTGTTACTGGTGTTTTCCCTATCTTCCTGTAGAAATTTTTGGGGTTATTTTTGAACATGTTATTATCTCGGAAGAATTTAACACGCTTTTCATACCTTGCTATGCGGGCAGCTTTAGCACATACCTTTTGCTTGATGGTTTCTATGGTGGCATCAATGTCAACTATGGTTTTCATGTTATATTTTTTCTTTAGTTTTTGGGTCTTTGTAGGTTTGATACTCTTGTCAAATTTAAGGTTTTTCAAACATTCTATGTCAGATCTAAGCAGCTTAATTTGGTGTTGAATGCGTTCTTGCCAAGAAGGCTTTTTGTGGGAGTGTTGTCTTTTTCTAATCTTTTCACCACATAGAATCGTTGAGATTCTTGCGGATGCATAGTACAGGTGGTTGAGATCTGTAATATCAACATCATTAGCTGAAATTATATCCTTAAGTGCAAGGCGGATTTTACCAATTATTTTCAGGTTTTGGTTAGAATTGCGAATTTTGGGGAGAGTGTCGCGTTCATTCATACTAGTTTCTTTAATTTTCAGCCATTCAATCATGATTTGATTTTTTAGATCATGTAGTTCTGTTGCGTCGATTTCTGTATGACTTCCTTCATCTATTTGATTTTCCCCTGCCTTAGTGTTTATGGTTGGTTCAGAGAGTATTTTATTTTGCCTATCAGTTACCTTAACTCTTTCAATTATTACTGTATTTTCATCAGCCTTGGGCTGGTTTATAATTATTTCCTCTGTAGTATCTTCTTTAGCTGCAGTTTCATTCTTTTTATCCTTTACTGCTTGCTTAATTTGGTCAATCTCTATTTCAGTTAGTAATTTTTTTTTTATAATGTTTCTTCTGACGTTGGCAAGTTTATTACTGTCTATGTAGGGTCTTACTGCAAGGTGTTTCTGTCTCCAGTTTAAGTAGGTTTGTACAGTATTAGATTTATCTGTAGGGAAATATATGGCACGGTAGAAGGCTCTAAGAACTTCTTTATTATCTTCCCTAGACCATTTTTCATTCTTTATCTTTTGGTTATTTGATGACGAGCATGGATGGCCATCTGTTGGAATATTCCGGTTGTGGGGTACTTCCAGCTCCTGTGTGTCGGGAAGATTTGAACCAGTAGCAGATTTCTCGTCTCGGATCTGGTTCATTATCCGAGTAAGTGGTCCTTTATAATCCGGTCTATGACCATTGCGGTTTATATTTTGTTTTATTAACAGTGAGGCATAACAAGCTTCGACGTTGACGCTAGGGGACGGATCTGTCTGTTTAGGGTAAGTTTTTTGAGACAACACCGTCTCCGAGCTTTCGTGACGTAGCTTCTTAAGGCTAGCAGATCTATTTCGAGTGAGTGGCCCTTTGTGATTCGGTCGATAACCACTCTGGTTTGTGATCTGCCTTGTTATCATTGAGGCATGACGAGCTTTGGCGTTGACATTCGGGGACGGATTTGTCTGTTTAGGGTCAGTTTTTTGAGACAACACCGTCACCGAGTTCTCAGCATGTAAACATTGCTCGTAGCGTAGTTTTTTAAGGCTAGCAGATCGGTATTCATCTGTATTTTTTTTGTTGATAGATTTATCTCCAGGCATAGTGTATTTTTGTGTGTGTGTGGCGTTTTAAACTTATGAATGGTTCACTGTCTGTATTTGTTCACAAAATGAAAATAAACAAAGAAGAAAGAAAAAAAGTTTTGGTTTTGCTTCGTTTGTGATATGTGTTTTCGTATCCGTAAGTGTGTCCTGTGATTTTTACGTAGTTCTGTAAACATTAAGATGCATGTGTAGTTCTATGGGTATCAAAACGTATATATCATTGTGTACACGTTCAAGTGTATGCGTAATTATTCAATATATGTACTTACTATTTTGTTCCATTTCTTTTTTTTTATATAGTTTGTAAACTTTCCGGTGTTGGTTTTGCGTGTGTGATCGCACGTGTTTCATTGAGACATCGTGCATAGGAGGTCCTGTGCTTTGTATTGCAGTGAAATTTCATTTTTTAAGAATAAAAATATTCTTAAAAAAAATTATCTTCGTTAAAAGACCGCTTCCTTCAAATCTTCCACCGGTTCTTTTGGCTAATTCCATCGATGTTATTGGATTAGATATGTTTTTGTATAGGGAGCCCGGTGTAGCACATCCATGTTGTTATTCAGCCCGGTGCTATTCCTCTGTTATTCAGCCCGGTGCTATTATTATTATTATTATTATTATTATTATTATCATTATTATTATTATTATTATTGTTGTTGCTGTTGTTGTTGTTGTTTTTGTTGTTGTTGTTGTTGTTGTTGCTATTATTATTATTATTATTATTATTGAGTGAGAGAGCAGTGCATGCCATCAAAGTGACACTGGGGTAAAATATACGAAGCCCAGTACACCCATCATGACTACCCGTCTGATAAGGGTACACCAGGCACATGCATCATAACCATATGTGCGTGACATGGTGATCTCATATCAAGATAAACAGCGCATGACCTCGCAGGTGGGGCCCAGTTAGAATTTTCTTCAGGTCGAGTAGCCCATTTCGCTCAAAGGTCCCTGAATAAGGTTTGTTTAAGGATGTTGAGCAAAACATCCATGTTTCCAAAGGTGAATTATTCAAACCCCAAAGAATTCCTCTCAACACATGGCTATGATGCTCCCCCAATACTTCTGCTCATGATCAGAGATGCACATATCGTCAGCCACCAAGGGACATGCTCAACTGGTTAAGGTCAAACAACTGACAAGAAAATTTGTGGTATTAAGCAGAATATTTGCTGTAGCCCATCTTTTATACCAAGACAAAACAATGTACATGATAACACTTCCAATCAATTAAGATCAGAAGCCATGAGAGCCACTGCCTGGTACTGCATCCAGGCATTATTATTATTATTATTATTATTATTATTATTATTATTATTATTATTATTATTATTATTATTATTATTATTATACGGGTTGCGATATTATGGAAATAAAAAAAAGATTGCATAAAAAATAATATCAATAATGTCAATGAATACAAAATATACGCGGAAGACGTTGTCAATGAATTTCAAGGTTTGTTCCTGACCATGAAGACATCCCTTCTGAGAGTATGACCTATTTTGAGATTACATACATTGGGATTGTAATGGAGCTCGGTCCTCGTCGTCGAAGAGACCCCCCATCTTTTCCTATACAACTCTGGAATGTACGTGATCGCGTCTTAAAGGACTTGCCAAAATCAAATAATTCTTTAGAAGGGTTTCACAATGCTTTGCGCTCATCACTAACATCCACACATCCAAATTTATAGAAACTATGCACTGCCCTCAAATGCACTGAGTAAGGATTAAGCTAGACAAAAATTGCACACATTTGACGAGGAGACTTAACAATAACAAAATAAAAAGACCAATCAAATTATTGATGCATGGCTGAAGAAACTAGTTCAGGCATAACAAAATGAAAACCCTCTGCAATTTTTAAGAATTATAGCACGAAATTTTTAACTGAATTTTTAAAAATAAATTAAGCTTTCTTATCCTAACTCTGCTTCACAATGTATTCGCTGTTATTTTATTTTTATCCTACTGTTATAACAAAATGTGTGCTAGAATTTAATCTTTTCTTTCTTCATCTCAAATTATATTACTTTTGAGATTTTGTAATGAGTCTTTTTCATAGATTCTTACCCGACGGGAGTACATTAAAGGGATCCCACCTCAGTTCAAGTAGATTACGAAGATTATTTTCTGTCTCACCTTCAGACTCTTTCTCTCTTTTCTTAAGGCTTGAGAGACAGACAGATTAAATAACATAGGTATTGACCCACGGTCTTGAGAAACTGACCATGGTGATTATTAGCTTGAGCTGCTTGTATTGGAAGTCTGTCCATGGGCAGAATTTACCATTTTACCAAGGTGGAATATACCGTGGTGGAATTTACGTATGGAGACATTTACCTGGTGGAAATTACCGTGGTGGAATTTACCTAGAACCGCATTTTTATATCCGAATGAAAGCTAACTGGAATTAGCGGTAGAGCAGAAAAGGACATGTGTTACAAGGGCAACTCAACAGTGATATGGAGGAAATGTATTATATGAACCAAATTAAATAGCTTAAAATATATACTTACTTTACTGAACAGTCTCCTCTTAAACTTGATTCGATTCGAACGCTATTACTTCCGGTAACCAAGCACGTGTGAGACCAGCATTCTCCAAACTCATCGTGGCTTATCCAAGCTTTACCTCTCCTAACACATTTGCCATTATCATTTCGACAAACTGTTGTTAATAATAAGAAAAAAAAATCGATTAGTCTATTAAGTAATTATCTTTGAATTAATTATGCCTATAACGGCTGAAAACTTTGGTAAAAGGCCAGCAATTTCAGTGCATCGGTTAAGTTGATTACATCGACCCTAATGCTTGACAGTTACTTATTTTATAGACGTCGATGGGATCAAATGTTAAGTCCGAAGATTCTGAAATCAAATCTGAAAGCCGGAAGAAATTCCGATGAGCGAATATGCCTGGCGGACTAACTATTTTACTAGCTCACCGTTTCTTTAGGACCTTTATCGTTTCTTTAAGGTTATAAGTGTAAAACTGGCACTATGTCGTTTACGACGTCAAGCGTCCCACTTGATCTGATCAACAGATGTATGTGTGTATGTATGTATGTATGTATGTATGTGTGTGTGTGTGTGTATGTATGTATGTATGTATGTATATATGCACATGCGCGCGAGTGCGTGCGTGTGTGTGCAAAGAAATTCAGGAGGTATGAGATGAATATATTTATTTCATCAGTTCATATCCATTGAAGGACGGCTGATTCGCAGCCGACATCATGCAAAACTATTTTATTTTAGTGTATGATAATTTATTTTCCATGTCTGCACTGGTGTGTATGCTATAAGCATTATTGTATATATATATATATATATATATATATATATATATATATATTTAATTATATGTATGTCTGTGTTGCGCATGTGTGTCAGATATGAATCTTTGTATCTATTTATATATATATATATA
>NC_142933.1:10160013-10167513 GCF_046866305.1 Octopus bimaculoides
AGTAGTAGATAAAGGGAATGGAAAGTGCCAGACAATTGACTTTACTGTCCCAAATGACAAAAACATCAATATAAGAGGTATAGAAAAAATAGCAAATTACCAGAACCAAACCATTGAATGACAGAGACTATGGAATGTGTGGTTTATAATCCAGGTTTATAAGCTTAAGGATATTATTACTTTTGCTCGTATTTTTCCATGTAATACAAATATGCATACATAGCTGTCTGTGATCAAAATCGGTAAGTGCAGCATAATTATACAAGAAAAGACTGATTTAAAAAATGGAAGAATTAGTTTTCAGGCAATTTTCGAAAGTTTAATTATTCAGTATTTTCATATGTGATTGGAAACTTACTGATCGTAGCTGCATCGACAAAAGTTGTTACTGCTGTCAAAACCAACAAGCAAAAAGGAAATAGTTGTGTCATATTGATCTGAAAGTACAAATGTAATTGGAAAAGATCGAACTAGTAACTGTGGTGGTTAAATTTTGAGAAAAAGGGGAGCAACACAATTGGTTACCTGTGTGTGTATTCTCTGGATATACATAACTCAGATAATTTCGATATATTTCGGTCAATGATTGACCCAGGCCATATTTAATTTAACAGGATCTGCTAGATCATTTTTAATCCAAGTTCTGTGGTAGAATGGTTCATTCAAGTAGATAGATAGTTTTTGTTGACTCAGATGTATCCAAATATAGGTGGCTCACCTGGTATCCCTTGGAGAAATTTGTCCAAGTTACGTTTGAAGGTGAAGAAATCTTTGATTTGCTTTGGGCTAAATAGAACAGGGATCACTGAGGAAAAGAGATTATGCTGCAGTTAATTTATGTGTTGTGATCCTGACTTGTGTAGGCGATGTATGGTACGTGGCCCCAGCCTTGGATTAATTGTGAATGTAATGTTAAGGTCATCTGGGCAATGCTGGTGTTATATTCTCCAGTTTGTGCAAAATGATGTAGCACTCACGGCGGCGCTGGAGACAATAAAATTTCAATGATTTAAGACGGTCCTAATTATCAAGATCAGTCCTGCCCTTAATTTCTTTTAGTGAATGTTCTCTGGGATGTCTCAATTCACGAAATGTTTTATGTGAGGAAACCACAGAAGGCAGCAGTATTTTGCGTGCGACCGTGCAGAGGATAAGAAAAAAGAGGAATGATGACATGTTGCTCTCTGAAACGGTAAGTTCTGAGGATCCAGAAGCTCGTCCTGCCGGCTAAATCAACGTTATTGCTGACGTGTGAGCTCGAGTTTAGATTGTAGTCAACTATCACTCTTCGGTCTAAGATATTATTGGATGCTGTGAGTGGCTCCCCCGAAGAGAGAGAATATGGTTGGTTGAGTGTGGTCGTCTTTCCAAAATGCATCAGTTCAAATTTTCTCTTATTTAACTGCATTTTGTTTTTGTCTTTTCATTGGCTTACAGCATATAAATCAGACTGGAGTTCAGTTCGGCTTTTCTCCACTGATAATTGTCTGGAGCTTGGAGTAATCTCATAATATTTTTACATTGCTGTGTTTATTTTGGTGCACTCTTTTTTTTTTTAATTCGTCTTATTTGTGCGACTTATTTGTACTGGCGGAAAAAAAATTCGCATTTTTACAGACAATATTTATGGTGAGGTCCCATGAGTTAAATAATCCTATCCAGTCTGTTCCGAATATATTTGTTCCATTATTCAACATAAAACTTTGGCTTTTAAGGTTTTTCCACAAAATGTAACACCACTAAACATCTCGCCTTTAAAATATAATTTTTTTCCTGAAACACCATGTGCAATTTTCGAAGTTTCTTTTAATTTAGGTCGCCTGATTTTTTTTCCATTTCCATGTATCTGTGTTAATTATCGGAATATCACTGCTCGTATCCAATTGTAATTTTACGTATGTGTTATTAATTTTTACATACACAAATTTCCTTTGAGACTTGTTCGTATTTCTTGTCACTGTAACTTGTTTACGTGATTTTTTCTTTTGAACCGCTTTTTAGGTCTTGTTTTACAACGTGATTTTTTATGACCTATCTAACCACACTTAAAAATTTTATATTTCTTAAATGAAGGTAACTTTTAAAATGTAGACCACTTCACCCATAACATGGATTCGCTTTTGGCATTTTTTCCTTTTTTACATATCCGTTACCGGTCGCATGAATACGAGAGCAATCTTTTACTTCAATTTTATCTGCGTCATGTCTTAGATTTATAATCATCTGGCATTCTCCTGCAACTGGCTGTAGATTTAATGTTTTGTCTTGCTCTAATTTTGTTAATATTCGGGAACGTATAACTGCATCCTTGCTTGCATTTAGCTCCTGAACAAAAACTAGATATTTCAACTTATCTGGAGTTAATTCATTTAATTTAAATTTTTCTCACTCTCTGATAACAATCCCAGCATATGAAACTAAAGCTCTCTCATCTTTTCAAACCAAATTTAAACATTGCTAGTGAGTATTGAACAGGGAACTTCTTTCACTAAAAAGTTTCGATTAAATATTAATTCGTCACACCTGCTTTCTTCGGCAGAATATAATTACTATAGTTTTCGTGTTTGGTAAGGGATAACTTTCTTAAAAGTAGTCGTACTTTTTCGTGTCAGACTAGTCTGTACATTCTTTGAAGATTTCTTCGTATCTTCGAAAATATGCAGAGAAGGCATTCCCTTCTTCTATAATATAACCGACTTCTTCAATTGAGTTTGCTACACTATCAGGCGAGTACAAACCCGAATATTTTCAGACTTCTTCAACATTAATTCCAGCAACTGTTGGTTTTGTTGTTGTTGCTGTTGTAGTTGTTGTTGTTGCCGCTGTTTCTCTGGCAACTGCACCACGGAGGCCAATAAGTCCTTCATGTTAAGCCGATGGGTTACTTAATTGAAGAAAATTCTAACTGGGCCTCACCTGCAAGGTCAATCGCTGACTCTATATCTTCAGGAGGAGTTACCTCAATCCTTTCTTCAACTAGTTCAAAAAATAAATTTGTCAATCTACTTCATTTTGGTTAATATAGAAAGGATTGAGGTAACTCCTCCTGAAGATACAGAGTCAAAATTAAAAGAAGAGTGCCATTTGTTATCTATCTGAATTAATATCATTAGTACGTTTATCACAATTTACATTATTGTTAGAAAACGAAGATTTGATACATTGCTTCTTACTTTTAGTATCATATTCATGATTTTTATTATAATTAATAGTACAGTTGTTTGATTTAATTTCGTTATTAAGATTATTTTCCTATCATAATCGCCATTATTAATATTCATACTACAATTATTATTACGGTGACCACTATTACTGACCATATCACACGTTTCAAATACGGGCATGAGACCAGCGATTTGGGGGAGTTGGTAAGTCGATTACATAGACCCCTAGTGCTCAACTGGTACTCATGTTAATTGAACCTGAAAAGGATGAAAGTCAAGGACAATAACTTAGTAGTCATATTACCATTTGCTTCCTTTCACATCCTGAATTATCTCCCCCATCAATATGGCGAGCATACATTCTAGTATAAAGGATTGCTAGTAACCCATTGCCTGCCATGAAACCCTTTTTGGGGATCTGCTAAAAACTGTCTCACTGCCGGTTGTTCGTTGTATTTAAAATAATTTTCTTATGTACATTGCATTTGCAGAGGTGTGTTTAACAATATTTAATAGTTAATGTTTGTTATTATTAGCTCTGGCTAATTTATGTCATAAGTCGCAAATTTTTGAAAACTTCTTGTTTTTGCTTTTTGCATTTCCTATCTATATCATTCATCGATATTTCATTCACATTCGCATTTGATACTATAGTTTCAAAATGACTAAAATGTTTATTATTGCAATTGAATAGAAAAAGGATAAATATGCTTATTTTCAGCGATCTCAATTTGAGACTTTCCGAAAAAAAATTTATTCATATTTATTCATAAGAATTTATTATAATTTACAAAATAGCTAGCATAAGAAGAAAATTTAAATACTAAATATTATTTTAACTCTTAAGACACCTGGCAAAGCAAAATAAATATTAAAAAATTTGGCAGGTAATGGGTTGATACGCATGCTGTTAACACGTAAGCCACTACCCGCTCGTTGTTTCGAGTAAATACAGTATCTTAGAAGGCAGATGATAGATAGATAAAGTAATTCATTGATACAAACGCACACAGACATATATTAACATACAAAAACAGAGAAAATAAAATTAATTTAGATATAAACTTTATACTTTCGTTCTTTTACCAATAAAATCAAATCAAAATGCTGATAGATAACTTTATATTAGACTTGTTTCTGATTTCTTGTATTAATTAAACATTTGTAAAAAATGATTGACGAATAGATTAACATTTTAAAACTATATCTGAGTTATAATTGAAAGCAGTAATGTATACATTTCATATTAAATTAATTATAAAAATAAAATGTTTAAAATTTCACTTACGTATGTCAAAAAATAGAAAGGAGTGACGGAATTTGAAAGAATAACGAATGCAAAATTGATGCGTATTTATATCTAATGTAACACCGCCAATGCTAATAAAAAACTTGAGACAATAAATCACAGCTTTAATTATCCCCAAAGCGAATGAGGTTATAATGTCAAGGCATAAAATATAGCTAACAGCTGAAGATTTCATTTGTGTCTTACAGAGAATTGAAGTAATTCTAGAACTGAATTACATAAATTTGTCACTTACATGAATAGTCGCATTATGCGTTAATCACATTCTATTCACAGTGTATTAATTAATTCTTTCTTTCAGATTTCGCTCTACATTTATTGTTGATATGAATGACTAAAAGGCGTAAGTTATTGCTTTCCACTAAAAACAAGTTTGCACCCATCGACGCACCATAATGCATAATATCATTGCCACGTCATGTACCCAGTTATGTATCTATATGTACATGTAGATGAACGTATATACATACATGTACATACATATGCATATACTCATATATTGTTTGTATCACGACAGAACGCACGCGTTACCTTTATACAGTATGCTTTAACTATTTTTCTAACGCGACTCTCTCTATTTCTATCTCCCCCTCTCATTCTTCCCTCTACTGTTCTTCGCCTCTACCTTTCACTACTTCTCTCTCTCTCTATCTCTTGTTACTCGTCCTTCGCCTCTCACCGTTACTACTACTATCTCTCTCTCTCTCTCTACCTCCCGTTGCTCACTTTTATTCTACTTCCTCCACTCCTTTTCCCTCTGCTACTCTTTCTCTTCACACAGCCTTGGTCACGTGTGTCCGGCTGCTATTTCTTTTCGTTCTTGGAATCACCAAGCTCGCACGTACTTCTTTGCCCCTCCTGTACGTGCTTCACAGCGTTCGAGACATACACACTTCACGTCTGGCTGTACGGCCTTTTTGTTTGTTTATTTCACCGTTTCGTTTTCCTGTCTTGTTTTCCGTCCGCCACTACCCTCCACGAAAACAATTTAATTTGTGTTCGTGGGAAGAACCATTTTAACGATGCGTACTGCCTTAATTCTTCGAAACGCCGGAGTTTTAATGGTGGCAACTGATGAAGGGGATGTTTCTATGTGGCCTGCTTGTTTGTTGCACCTTGTTTACCATTTTGTCCATGTTCTTTTGCCACGTCATGTACCCAGTTATCCAGTAATGTATCTATATGTACATGTAGATGAACGTATATACATACATGTACATATATATGCATATACTCATATATTGTTTGTATATATATATATATATATATATATATATATATATATATATATATATATATATATATATATATATATATATATGTATATATGTATGTATGTATGTATGTATGTATATATGTATGTATGTACACACATACACACACACACACATATATATATATAAATATCATCTAGACAAATACATAGACAGAAAGATAGATAGATTGAGAGATAGATAGATACTCATATACATCCCACGCTCAATGTTGCTGACAACATTTCTTTCAATAGTTTTAATCTTCTTCTGATGTTTTTTTTTTTACTTTTAGGAAGATCAAAGACGTGGTATGACCAAATTCCAGAAGGAATTACTGAGAAAGAGGATTGCAAAATTTTGTCGGATGCAATGATTCAATGTGACAATAAAATTAATATCGAAAACCTGACATTGTTGTAGTGAACAGAAAAGAAAAAAAAAACTTGTTTGGTAATTGACATAACATGTACTGGTGACATCGACACCCAAGAGGAGAAAGAAGGAAAAGTGAACAACTATAATGAATTGATGTGGGATATATCCAGGTTGAGGGAAATGAAAAAAGTAGACGTAATACCAATAGTGATTGGTGCCCTTGGCACGAGTACTCCGCAAATTCTTGAATCTTAGCCCTGGATACTTATGTCCTTCTTCATCAATTTATGGTAAACTGCTTTTGGAATTGCATTCGATTTCGTCTTCTGTTTTAGATTGGTCAGTTTCTCTTTCTATAAAAATAAGGAATACAGAACAATTATTAATGTATAGTGAAATCAAATATTAGCAAATAAATTTGGCTGGGCTTGTTAGTTATAAAGATGTACATTTTACTCAATATAATATAAATCTTCACAAATTTACAGACATGAAATTATATAGTTATTATAACTTTGATGAATTCAATTGCCAGCTGGTGAGATTTATCGGGCAAGTTAATCTCACTCACAAACCAAAATATAAATATTTAATTATTTTTTCTGTTTAACACATAGAAGCTTACAAAAACATTCATTCTGACAATTGTATGCGTATCTAATTAGCTATACAAACATCTATACAAACGCATAAGCAAATACAAAGGCACATACATACATACATACATACATACATACATACATACATACATACATACATACATACATACATACATACATACATACATACACTGCCTGAATACCAATCTTGAGAAATTAGGCTTCTCAAAATCAGAAGGAAGAAAGCTAATTGGAAGACTACAGATCCAATCCATCAATGGAACTGTAAAAATCTGTAAACATTTCCACAAGTGTATCGTTTAAAACTTTCCAGAAGTGTATCATGTATGGGCATGTCTAGGTATGCAACTATATTCATGAGAATACATACATACATAAAAGACACAAATCTGCACATATGTACATACATACGTACATACATACATGCATACATACAAACATACATACATACATACATACATACATACATGCATATATACATACATAATACAAAAATACCCTGTTGTTGATGTTGAAATTCCAATGAAGGAACTTTGGATCTAGGTTAGAAACCATTTCTTTCTCTATTGGCAAGAAATCTCGAAATAAACTGAATAATGACATACATACATGCATACATACACACTCCTTCACTCACTCACTCACACTCTCTCTTTCTATCTATTTATCTCTTTCACATACACACACGTCCATTTCATATACACGTACATACATTTTTACAGAAATTAACGAACTCCGGATGATGAAATCACATTCAGTTAAAAATATTTCTGAAT
>NC_142933.1:10172513-10187513 GCF_046866305.1 Octopus bimaculoides
CTAAAATAACAATCCACGTTGAGCGAATTGTGAAGTAGAAATTCCTATAAAGATAAATAGGCTCAATGTGTCTTACGGCATGAAGTATAGTTCACCCGAAACGGCTGTCAGTATAAGACTATTAAGCAATTCCTTTACTTGTATTTTTCTTTTATTTCTTTCTGCGTATATTTTATCCTTTTGAAGTAAAGTCAGTAAGTTTGGCTCTATCTTCCTTTCTATTTCAGCATCATTTATTATACATACGTACATACATACACACAAACACACCCACACACACATATATATATGACGAGATTCTACACAGTTTCTGGCTACCAAATTCACTCACATAGCATTGGTTGGCCCGTGGCTATAGTAGAAGACATGTGCCCAATGTACTGTTCTATGAGACTCTACACGAAACCACGTGGTATGCAAATCGTGTTTCTATCCGCATAGCGAAGGCTTATTGTGTGCGCGCGTGTGTGTGTGTGTGTGTGTGTGTGTGTGAGAGAGAGAGAGAGAGAGAGAGAGAGAGAGAGATAGAGAGAGAGGAGGGAAGAAAAGAGTGAGGAAGTGAAGGGTTAGAGAATAATGTTTCTGAATATATTACATAGAATATATAACTCTATGATCAAAGCATCAGAAAAATTCCTCTTTTAATGATTATAGAATAAATATGAAATATACAGGATAACGTGCCCAACAAACAGCTTATCTTTACTGTGGTTTTCAGATTCTCATTGAAATTTCAATAGGGACAGCTGGATGATGCAAAGCTCAACACTCTCAGTCCAAATTTATCAACCCGGTTCAGTGTTGGGTTAGGCACCTGATTATCTTGTTTAGATGAGTCCAATTTTGCAAGTATCACCACACACACAAACACACACACAGAGTCACCCCTACACATATACACTCTCACAAACACACTCATACAGCATTTATATAAATACACACGCACATACACACACATAAATATATACATATATATATATATATATATATTTACATATATATGTGTGTGTATAAATTTACTCATAACGCCTCTATTTATATATATATATATATATATATATATATATATATATATATATACTGTTGTGTCTGAGGAGAGTCATTCTCTTTTAGCGCCTTATATATATATATATATATATATATATATATATATATATATATATATATATATATATATATATATATATATGAGGTTGAGGAGGGTATTGGGTTTAACCAAACCCAAGAGGATACAGGTAATACCGAGTAAGTGCTGTATACCGACTAGTTTTGCCCCAGTCGTTGTATGAATAGGACTGGGGATTATAAGTCGTGTATTAGCGTGTATAAAATATTTCTCCATCCTTACCATTGCTCTCTTTATCTTTTTATTTTTAAAGGAATATTCGGATAGAATGGGGCTTGCTAAAACTAGGCCAAAACAGCTGTAAGATTAAACTTCTGTTCATCCTCTAGTTCCTTATGCACTTTGTACTTCTATATGTAAACCAGGTTGGCAAAATAACATAGTCTGCCATAGACACCTGTGCTTTGGTTCTTTCTTTCTTTTTCTTTTCTTCCTTTTTTTGTCATTTTTGCTATGAATTAAATTAATGAATTCAACGGGATACACCGTCTGCAAGTAGTTGGGTTCAGCATATTATCCTCCATTTTCTAATTGTTACACAAATTTTGGGTAAAACCTCCACTTTTACCCGCTCCCATTGATTGCACCTAGTATAGCACTAGTGTAGCAATAATTGGGTACCCTTCCAGCAGTATACTAACTCTCTCACGTTATATATATATATATACGCTCACACACACACATATATATATATGTATATATACGTATAGGCGAACATATGCACTCTCTCACATACTTGTCAGTTTTTTGTGCCACCTTGGTTATCTCTTCTTTTGTTTGATCTTGGAACATTTTCTCAATTAGAGTATTCTTGCTTTCCCTCACTGCAGAACATGTTAGGATAGCTCCTAACACGCGAGGAGCGAATCTTACGGACCTTTTTTTGTCGTTTTCTGTTCATAAAGTTGTTGTTTTAAAGCTGCTGTCTTAGTTATGTTTCTTACTGTTTCTTCCACAGTTGTCTATGTTGTTGCCGCTACTACTGTTGCTTCTACTGTTGCTCTTGTTGTTTTTGTTGCTACTACTGTTACTATTATTTTTGCAGCTGTAGTAGGCACATACATTTGCTGTTATTGCTTTTCTGATGGTGGTGGTGGTGGTGGTGTCGGCAAATTGAAGGGCTCATTTCCTTTTTTTTGTGGGCAGAAAGCTCTGATGTGATTTGTATCCCCGCAAAAGTGACACCTTGGCTTTCTGCCCGCAACAGCCACGTGAACCTTTGCGCTATCTAGTCAGCTTATGTACTCCGGGATAACATCGACGCTTGACTAGCCAGCTCATATTTAGTATTATAATTATTCTCCTATCATAATGTCATACTCTTACAATTATTACAGTTACCAATACTAGTCATATTGGTTTCAAATTTTGGCACGAGGCCAGCGATTTGGGTGTAGTGAGCAACTCGATTATATCGACTCCAGTGCTCATCTGTTTCTTATTTTATCGATCTCGACAGTAGCAAAAGCAAAGTCGACAACTCAACAATTATATCACCATTTTCCTAAGTTCACACATTGACTTAGCTCCACCGTCAATACCACAAGCGTATGGGTTAGTGTCAGAATTGTTATTAATACGTATGTTATTAACGCTTAAGTCACTACCAACTGCATGTTTCGAGTAAATACAGTATCCAGGAAGGTAGATGATAGAAAGACATATAGATAGATAGATAGATAGATAGATAGATAGATAGATAGACTGACAGACAGACAAACAGACAGATAGATAGATAGACAGACATAGAGATAGATGGATAGATTGATAGATACAAACGCACAAAGACGTATATTCACAAACAGAATCAGAGAAAATACAATTAATTTAGATACAGACCTCATAATTTCTTTTCTTAATTAATAAAACCAGATCAAGATACTGCTTGAAAACTTTATATTAGACGCGTTTCTCATTTTATATATTAAAAGAATACATTGATGAACAAATTCTGAGCTATAATTCAAAGCAGTCATGGAATCAAACAAATTTCTTATGAAAATAATATATTGATAGTTGTCCACTTACGTTTACCTAAAGGAGAAGCGGCGAGGAAAATTGAAAGAATGGCGAATGCGAAAACGATGCATATTTATATCTAATGTAACACCTCCAGTACTAATAAACAGCTGGTGTCAATTAATCACAGTTTTTATTACGCCACAATCGAATGGGGTAATAACAACATGCCTTAAAATACTAGCTGACTATTAAAGATTTTTTAAAGACTCATATGTATATTTAGAGTCACTAATTTATACTTCTACACTTGAACTAAATAAATAATCGCTTGTAGGAAAAGTCGCATCATGCGTTAATCACATTCGAACCCTTTTGTATTAAACGAGTCCTTTTGTCACATTGCGCTTTATGTTTTTCTGTTGTTATAAATAACTAAAAGACGTCAGTTTTTGTTTTTTTTCCTTTCTCTATTTCAG
The DNA here is from genome assembly GCF_046866305.1 of Octopus bimaculoides. Lineage (NCBI taxonomy): Eukaryota > Metazoa > Mollusca > Cephalopoda > Octopoda > Octopodidae > Octopus > Octopus bimaculoides. The sequence goes on from NC_142933.1 coordinate 10,176,078, forward strand.
AGCCAAAGAAAATTTATATTCATGTTTAAACTTCAAATGAAATATGCCACAGTGATTGGCGCACCCATGGCTATTGACGTCAATTCGTTCTCGTGGTTTTGCCTATAACTGCTTTCTCTGTGGTATAGAGAGCTTAACAGGCATCTGAAGATACAGGATTCGATTCTCTGTAGTCGCCTCCTCGTAACCTTTCTGATAAACTAACTAAAAGCTACAAATGCAGCGCATGTTTTGAGAGGGGTTAAACAATAGGACACACTGTTAGTGAGTACCCAAAACTGACACAACGCGAATACAAAAGGTGACATGACAATGTGGTTAGAACGATCCATTGAGAGCTTTGTGAAATTTATGGCCAAGAAAGATCAAAGACGTCGTACAACCAAATCCCACAATGAGTTACTGAGAAAGATGACTGCAAACTTTTGTGGGGTGCAATGATTTAATGTGAACATTAGGTTAAACATTGAAAGCCTGACATTGTTGTAGTGATCAGAAGAGGAAAACAACTTGCCTGATAATTGACATCGCATGTCCTGGTGACACCAAGATTGAAGAGGAGTAAGTAGTCGAATAATTGAAAGCTATGATGAATTGAAGCGGAAAATATACATGTGGGTAATAAAGAAAGTAGGCGTGATACTAACAGTGACTGGTGTCCTGTGAAATATCAATACCTCACATACGAACATGACTCAAATAGATAGGAACGAAAGTGCAGAAAATTTTGACTGGTAGAATCTGTCACAATATTAAGGAAACTTCAAGGGTACACTCAAATTCAGAATAAACCTCAGATCATATACACATACACTTTGCTATTATACTCGGAATAATATAACGACTAAGTTATTGATAAGCTTGAAACGAATGTATAAGATGAAATATATTAGCTAACATATGCAGGTTTATAATAAATATCATAATAAACTGTTATGTGAAAAATATATAGAATTACGGATCATATATTACAACTTTTATACAAAATTATAAGCCCTGACAAATTAACGCAAGTAGTATAAGGAAACACACACCAAACAGTTGGTCGTTCACATTACAAACAGAATAATATAATAAAAGACAATTACACGCATAACGGATGTTCCATCAAAGCTTACTTAGATTAACGAAGCTCAAATATCACGTTTTCTAGACAAAATATAATTTCGAAAATATGTAAGCCACCCAAATTATAAAATAAACGACGTGGTTTGTCCAATACACAAGTTTAAGTGAGTATATACCGTATTTTCTGGATTATGAGAGGCGTATATTTTATTTATAAGAGCATCCAAAGGGTTTAACCACATCTCCAGCAACTTCACATAGCTGTCTAAATTGAGTTCGAAGCCCTGTTCAAAGATGTATCGATGAAACCCGGCGTGCAATACAGTCAGAACACCCTTTTTCTCCTTTCCTTCCGGCCACAGCTTCGTAGTCTCCGTGGCAACTGTTCATGTCACGTCTTATAACGTTTACAGTGTTCACAGTGCATTGAGCGGCAATCATAACATCAGCTCTTTGATACACCGTGCGAATTTCCAGCCAAATATACATGACAGAAAAAACGTCTAGTGCGCCAAAGGCGAATAAGTAAAGTAGGAAAACAATATTTAATACTGGATGTATGATGAGTAAATCGGATTACATAGTTCAGATACCATAATTATGAAAGAGAAAGGAATATAGATTCTATCTTGAAGGAGGGATGTGGGCACGATATGCTGGATACCATAACTGTGTCTCCTCAGAGAGGAGTATAAATAGTGATATGTCTATTAGTTGGAGGTAATGTATTGTAAAGTTGTATTTTATTGATGTAATTAAAGGAGATTTGACCAAGATATTGAATTCTATGTTCTGTAGTAGGCATTTAAAAAATATATTTGTTATTTTATTTATGGTATGCTGAATGAGGAAGAAATGCTTCCATCCATACAGTGGTTCTGTGTAGTTATCAGTGATCTGACGATAATAGAGGGCCTGTTGTATACAGTGTATATGAACAAGAAGAACGCTAGGGCGTTACAAACTAGCAATCAAAGTGCGATATCCAATATTGGAAATATGATGGCTAGAGCAGATTCTACGTAGGATCATATAACATCATTAGAGAAAAAGTTGTAATATAGATTCAATCATAAAGAGCAGATAAGTACTAGTTATATTGGATGAAATAATTTTTTCCAGAGATAAGTAGCACCTGTGGTGTCTCTCTTAGTACTACGGTCTGTTGTCAACCAGTCAACTATAGCCACGTTGAGCTGATTCCAGATGCCATGCCTGAAGCTTGATGGCTTTCCACGAAAAGACATTTGGTTAACAGAATGGTTTTTATATTCCAGTTCTTCTCCAACTCACAGATATTGAAATTACTGATACAGTAATAAATGCGGAAAGAACAAATCAGATGAGTGTGATTTTGATGATAATGATGATGGCACATGCATAGAAGAACAAGTCCTGTTTCCATTTCATTGTATATGCGCTGTAAGGAGGGGTGTATCTCAGAGCGTTTGATGTATTAGTAATGCAAATTTTTGCCCGAGGAAATGAACACGTATAAATGTTTTCCCTTAGAATCTATGGATATTGCAAATCATATTTTGTAATATTCTTTTCATGGGGAATGCAGCAACAGTCACATGTGATTAGTGGAAACGTACGTAGCAATCAAAGGATTTAAGAATAGCCATGAAAAAGTAAAAAAAATTTTCAGTGGCCAGTATATAAAAATATAGACCTATTAAGGTGAAATCATGAATACAATTATAATTTAGGGCATAGAAAATCGTGTTTCAACGATTTAGTGTCTCCTTTCAGTATATCGGAAAGAAATTTCTTCTATGCCCTTAATTATTATTGCACATGTATGTATGTATGTATGTATGTATGTATGTATGTATGTATGTATGTATCTATCTATCTATCTATCTATCTCTCTATCTATCTATCTATCTATCCAGGATATTATCCATTGTGTTGTTTGGATAAGTGCAAACTTGTTCCTAGAGGAAAACAATAACTTGCGTAATTTTGGTCACTTATAAAAGACTAACAGCAAGCAAAAGACAAAGCGAAATGTGACAGAAGGAAGTGTTTAGTACAAAAAGAATCAATGTTATTAACATGTAATGCGAATATTCCTATTTATTTAGTTCAAGTGCAAAAGTAGAAATCAGTGTCTCCACTTCTCTATGAGACATAAAAAAGATTTTAGTTGCCAGCTACTGTTTTACAGCATGTCATTATTATCCCATTCAATTCTGGGACAATAAAGACTGAAACATATTGTCACCAGCTGTTTACTAGTATTGGAGGTGTTACATTAGTTATAAATGCGCATTGTTTTTGCATTCATTCTTTCAAGATTTTTCGCAGCTTTCTCCTTTTGGTATACGTAAGTGAACTTTTAAACATGTCTTTTGTTATGGAGTTTGTATGAAATTTGACTGTTTTGCATTATAATTTAAATATGATTTTAACAACTTAATTTGTTCGTCAATGTTTTCTTATAATACATAAAATGGGAAACGTGTCTAATATAATATTATCTGGCAGTGTGTTGACTTGATTTCATTGGTAAAGAACAGAAAATATAAGGTCTATATCTAAACTAATTGTAATTTCTCTGTTTCTCTATGGGAATATATGTCTGTGAATATCTATCTATCTATCTATCTATCTATCTATCTATCTATCTATCTATCTATCTATCTATCTATCTGTCTGTCTGTCTGTCTGTCTACCAATCGAACAATTATTATTATTATTATTATTATTATTATTATTATTATTATTATTATTATTATTATTATTAGCATCTTCTTTCAATTCTATCTCCATTTCTTGCCGAGTGTCTTCCTAACACATAGGATAGAGAAACTTACTGTATACATTGGTAGGCCATTAAAATAAACACACCAGATTGTTAATTTACAGAGTCATGTGATAGAGAAACAAGGGAGACAGAAAGAAAAAGGAAAAAATAAAAATAAGAAAGTAGACAAATAAAATAAAGGGGAAAGGGAACGAAAATTTACAGCGACAATGCTCTTCTCAATACGTGTGACGTATCGGTTAAGACAATCTTTTGCACTTCCTGCACAGATGATAAGCCAGGGATCATTCTTAAATAATTTTCAGTTCCTTTTTTGATCATTCCAAGTGCTCCTACAATCACTGGGCTTCAGATGCCATATCTCTTCCATTTCAATTAGCAGATCTTTATATTTTATAAGCTTATCAAATTCTTTTGCTGAGATATTATGGTCACAGAGTATGCTCACGTCAATCAATAAACAGACTTTATTGTTTTTGTCTTTCACAACAATATCTGGTTAATTTGCGTTGATTGTCAGAGCTGTACATACTGGGAATTCCCAAAGAATAGTTGCATTTTGTCCCTCAGTTACAGCCTCATGTCTCGATTTGTACTCTACAGGTGCTAAAACCTTACATCCAGAGAGTAGGTGGTCCACTGTTTCTATCCCATCGTTGCAGTATCGGCACTTTGGCTCTACACTATTTTTCATCACATTGGCCAGATAGTTCCCAGTCAATAAGCTCTGATCTTGGGCGGCCAATATAAAGCCTTCACTCTCTGCCTTTAGCCCTGAGCTCCGAGCCACTGATGGGTATGCTTCCGGTCTACATCAGCTTGTTTGCTACGGGCCACATATTTGACTTGCAGAGGCTTCTATTCCCACCTGTCACCCAATTGTTGAAACACATTTTTCGTTGCTATTGATTTCACCTTCTTTGCAACTACATTTGCTGCACTCCCCTCATGCTGTTCAACCTGGGTATTATGCATAAACTCACATGGAAATTTTTTTGTTTGCTCTCCTTCATAACAGAATGAAGCTTCTTACGTCTTTCATGTTTTTCAACGAGCTTTAGCACCCAGTCGTTTGATGTTTCAAGATATTTTGCCAGTCCAATTGTGATGGTTTTGTAGGAGATTCCAAATTGGATCAAGCCTCACCCCCCCCCCCTTGAGCTCTGGGTAGGTAAAGAAGATGTGTGTCTGCCTTTGGGTGGTGCATGTTATTGCAAGTCAGTTGCTTACGGATTTTCCTGTCAATCTTCCTTATTTTGCTCGTATTCCAGTTCAATACATTGAAACTATAAATAACAACAGGAACTGCTAAAAATTTTAAAAAAATAAGAAATTTAATATACACACGCGCACACACACACATACACAAACTCAGGCACACACATATCTATACCCATAAAATTCTCACACTCATGTATCTACTTGTGTTGTTCCTCTTTTTCCTTAAAATAGAAAACAGTTACAAGTTCGATCATTTCAAATTACATTTCTAATTTCAGATGATTATGACACGACTATTTCCTTTTTGCTTCTTGTTTTTGACAGCATTAACAGCTTTTATAGAAGCACATTACGTCGGTAAGTCTCCAATCATATACGAAAATACTGAATAACTAAACTTTTGAAAATTGTCTAATCACCGAATCTTTTCTTCTATTCAACCGATCAGTCTTTTCGTGTTTTGATTGTTTTACAGTTACCGATATTTCATTTCGATTGTCACGAATTGAGTATATGTATACACATGTGTATACATACATACATACATACATACATACATACATACATACATACAAGCATACATACATATATATATATATATATATATATATATATATATATATATATATATATATATATATATATATATATATATATATATAAATATATCTATGTATATATATATGTATGTATTTATATATGTAAGTATATATTTGTGTGGGTATATGTGTGGCCTAAAAGTGGTAACGTAACACACAAGTGGACGTTTTAAATCTCCGTCAGGAATTACAAGGGGCTTATTGAATACTTCCTTTATAGGTCCAGGCGTGGCAATGGTAAAAAAAGCTTACTTCCAAACTACATGGTGCGGGGTTCAGTCCCACTGCGTGGTACCATGGGCACGTGTCTTCCACTATAGTCTCGAGCCGATCAAATCCTTCAGTTTGGTGGATTTGGGAGACGGAAAATGAAAGACGCCTGTCGTATATATATGTATATATATATATATATATATATATATATATATATATATATATATATATATATATATATATATATATATGTATATATATATATATATATATATATATATATATATATATATATATATATATATATATATATATATATATATATATACATATATATAATTCAATAATAGAATGAATTCTTTTACAAGAATTTATCAAGTAGCTAGCGTAAAAAAAACCTAAGGGAAAAAATCCATCATTTATACCCGAAATATATATTTATATTTATATAAGGGCATTACTATACAATAATGCCTCACGCTATGAGGGACTCTAAGGTCAGACTACCATAAAAAAAACACATTTTTAACGAACGCGAGGAAATGCAACTCTCAAAGCCAACCCCTTAAAAACAGACTGAATTATAGATCATGATTTCGTAGTTATTGTAGTTATTTTGTAAAAGAATTCATCCTATTATTGAATTTAAATATATTACCAGAATATATTCAGTGCTGAATTTATTCTGAGAAAAAAACACATGTACCGAGATGCAATTCGAAATTCCCGCCACTTACATAGGCAAATAGCGATGAACAGTCTTCTATGTACTATATTGGATACACGATGTTCGTTTGGTATGTTGATTCTCTGTTTACTGCTATTTTTCTTGACCATATTATACTGACGAGTAGAGGTTGTATAATACTACAATAACTACGAAATCATGATCTATAATTCAGTCTGTTTTTAAGGGGTTGGCTTTGAGAGTTGCGTCTCCTCGCGTTCGGTAAAAATGTGTTTTTTATGGTAGTCTGACCTTAGAGTCCCTCATAGCATGAGACATTATTGTATAGTAATTCCCTTATATAAATATATATATATATATATATACATATATATATATATATATACATTAAAATATATACATTAAAATATATGGGTTCTAAAGGAGGGGCAGTAAGCCACCTAATCGTCTTCAGTTAACATAATTTTTTTCATTTTAAAATAAAAGTACACTTTTTGTAGGCTTCAATGATAGAATAATGCAAGATGAATTCAGAATCGTTAGTCGCATTGAACAAAAATTAGAAAAAAAATGTTATGAGGTGAAATGCCATGAAATTTCATGTCAGTACGCGAGGAAGTAAGTTCGGCTCCAAGCAAAAATGTTAAGATAAGTATATATTACTAAAATGAGTGGTTGCATTCCAACGCAGCGCCGGGCGAAATGCTTAACGTTGTTGCGTCTGTTCTGAGTTCTAATTCCACCGAGTTTGACTTTACTTCTCATATATTTTATTTTCTTAATTAAGTATTTGATAAAGTTATTTTTAATATGCTGTTGAATTAGGGTAAGTTAAACTTTTGTTATTAATTTTCTCTTTCAGTTTAAATTAACTTGCTTTCTGCTTTCTTTTTTTTTCTGCTCCTTTGTAGTTGCTTTACTTTTCTTTTTATTTAATCAGGCTAGTTCATTAATGTGTTATATGCTTTAGATATGTGCATCTAAATTTATTGGGGCAGGAATATAGTCATTTTTGGCTGTGTCTCTATGGGCAGACCTGAAGGCATGTAGTAAAGTTATCTAGAAAAAGCGCATTGGTTAAAATTGCTTATATTCTAAATTTACTTTTTAAATTTCAAAATTCATTAGAAGGGATTTTTAACTTGTGTATATTTGATATGCTTTTATAATTACTGTTGTATTGAATAATTATTCATAGATCTAGATTAGCAGCAGACAGTGCTATTCTCACCAACTCAAAACCTAGGTTACTTCAGGTGAGCCAGGTAACTGATGGTTTTGGGGTCTTGTTGCTTGTAACTTTTGGTGAGCCATGTTGCAAGCAACAAAATGGTAAAATTCCCTGTCATTAATTTGGTGTGGATGGTAATATCAAATAATTAAATCACAACATATATCTAAATTAAACATGAAAAAATTGAAATATTACCATCACTTACACGGAAAAATTGAAATATTATCTTTCAGTATTTTATAAGTTAAAATCTTCAATTATTAACTGTCACATTATTAATTATCTTATAATAGCAATGCCTGGAAAAATCATGGATTACTTGGAAGAATGCGAGCATGAAAAGTAGTATTCTTAAGATTATAAACCTGGAAAAGTACAGGACAAGTTATTACACCTGGAAAAGTAGAGGACAAGCTATTACTTCCAGTAAACTAAAGAATAAGAACCTTTTTACTTAAAATATTGCAGCTAAAATAAAAAAATTTCAATATTAAAATTGATTTTATTATAGTTTACAAATAACACTATACTTACTTAAGTAGAATTTGGCTAATTTACTACCTTAAATACCTAAAAAATGTGACTAATTAGACAAACTTACAAATTAGCTGAACAGTTTTGTACAATAAATTTAAAAGACGAGAACTGTAAAGAGTGATAAATTAGAAGAACTGGCATTCTTTGCTGCAATATTTTAAATAAAAAGTTACTTATTCTTTACTTTACTACAAGTAATAACTTTAGCATGTCATATATATAGAAATATATATATATATATATATATATATATATATATATATATATATATATATATATATATAATTAATTATATATAAAGGGCATTAACTGTGTATCAATGCCTCACGCTATCGAGGGACTAAATAAGTAAAAAAACTGCCAAAAATATTTTTGGTAGTTTTTTTTTACTTATTTAGTCCCTCGATAGCGTGAGGCATTGATACACAGTTAATGCCCTTTATATATAATTAAATATATCTATGAAGAAACGATGAATTTTTTCATTACGAAATTTTTCGTTATTTTTTCATTATGAGGTTTTGTCACGCTGACTACTTGATAAATTCTTATAAAGAATCTATCCTATATTATATGATATATATATATATATATATAAATTTGCATGATAATACAAGTTCGGTGTTTATTGCGTTCTATTACTAGATAAATGAATAAACGATGTAACGTATACTGGATGTAAAAACGAACGGGAGACAAACCGAAGGTCCGTAGGCTTCTGTCAGTTTCTGTATACCAAATCCACTCACAAGCTTTTGGTCGGCCCGAGGCAATAGTAGAAGACACTAGCCCAAGGTGTGAAGCAGCGGCACTTAATCCGGGACCATGTACTTGGGAAGCATGCTTCTTTCAACACAGCCACTACATTTACTTTTGAGAGTAGACTTACATGAATCTCTAAATGGAGATAATACGGGAATTGAAAAAAAAAATTAGAGCGTAAAAATGTATTGGAATGGACGATTGGATGCACACGCATGTGTATGTGTGTTCATGAATATGAGCATCTTGGCATACACGTTTAGTTTTATAGAAATAAATGAACATGGGTATACATAACTATGTTTGTGAGTGTAAAGAGACTTGTGGTAGAGACTGGGTGTATATAGTATAATCAACAAAATAAATAGCTGTGGGTGTAAAAAAGTGTGCGTTTATCGATGGATGTAATTAATTGCTTCATTGGACAGATTGATCTAAGTCGACTGGTTTGATTTAAATGCGTACCTTCTGATGTTCAGACATAGAATTTGATGATGAAGCAACTGGCCATTTCTGCGATTGCCTTAGAATACAAAATTGTTAAAATTAGCAATCTAGGTGACTCCTTTGGGTTAGGCTACAGAAATGATATTTCCTTGTAATAAAAAGCAAAATTTTCAAGGTCATGCTGACCTAATTATCTAATCAAATTCCTCGAAATGCTTACTTCTTTTCACAAATCTCCTGATCTTCTGGCTTGTTGCCATGATCCTCTGTTTTAACTGTTCTATTACAGCATCAAACCTGTTTTTCCGTATTTTATATTCCTTCTCTAATTTTTCCCAGTTTCCCCTTAACCATTGCTCGATTTTTCCTAGACCTTAACTTTCCCGCATTATGTCGCTTACAATGCGTCTTTTCCACCATGGTTCTTTTGCTCCACCATTTTTTGTTTTCTTAAGTTGTGATTTCTTCTCAGCAATAGCTCGGACAAGATCATTTGTTAGTGTTACACCCTCCGTGATCCGTCCTTGGATTGCAAGCAATTCATTATCTAGTTGGTTCATTTCCCCTGCATGTCCACCCAATACAGTATCAGGGTTCACTGTATAAAGTTCCTGTTCTGCATCCTTAACAGCTCCATCACCATTTCTCTTATTATTATTATTATTATTATTATTATTATTATTATTATTATTATTATTATTATTATTATTATTATGTTTTTTTTTTCTTCTTTCTTAAAATTTTTTCCCATTTCTCGCCGAGTGTTTTCCGTACAATTAGGGCAGAGAAACGTTGTATGCATTCCCAATTTACACACACAAATTCATAGGTAAAACATGTATTTAAGAAAAAAAAAAAAAATCATGAATGGATGTTGTTTTCACAGCGATAATGGTCTTCTTAGTACATGAGTCGTTCCAGTTAGCACGATTTTTTGCACCTCCTGTAGAGATGGTAAGCCTGGTATCATTTTCAAATAGATTTCAGTACCTTTTTTTTATCATTCCTAGAGATCCTACAATCACTGGTATGGTAGTCGCCTTGAGGTGCCACATTTTTTCAATTTCTATTATTATTATTATTTCTATTATTATTATTATTATTATTTTATGTTTGACTTTTGTTTTGCATTTGTACAAGTTGGATCCAAGTCTCACCCAGAGACCCCAAGAGACAAGTTAGAAGTTCATGTAGGTGTTATGCCTAGGGTACCATATATTTGGATTTGTACGGTTTTGTTCAAGTGAATGTTTAAGAAACCATAAGAAAATTATGTTTGCTTTAAAATTTGAGATCACATAGACAGTATTTTACGTAGGATATGGGCAGTTCCCATGAGCACTATCTTTTGAACTTCAGCCATTTTGGGGTTTCCTGGTATCTGAGCTAGGTAGTAATCCGTTTCGCTGTCATTCCCAGGGCACCTATGACAATAGGTATTGTTTTCGTCTTCAGATTCCACATTTTGCTAATTTCTATTTCAAGATCTTTATATTTGCTCAGTTTTGCTCAGTTATTATTATTATTATTATTATTATTATTATTATTATTATTATTATTATTATTATTATTATTATTATTATTATTTTTATCATTTAGGGTTCACGAATTCTAACCAGCAAACAACGCCTATACCAAAACCTGAATACCAGAGTTTCCTGTACATTATGGGATTTAGCACTTCACATCAAAATCTTTTGTGTTGTTTAAGTCACTTTCGTGGGTAGGAGAAGAACGTATCTGTTCATTAAATTGGTATCAATATACTCCTCACACGTTTATCTTTTTATCAAAACAGGACTGGAAATAGAGGTAACTGATCCGACTAAATTTCATATACGGATTGGAAAAAAAAGAACAAAAGTTATTATCTAAGCATTATTATATAAGTTGC
>NC_142933.1:10192513-10195013 GCF_046866305.1 Octopus bimaculoides
GCTGTGTGTGGGAGGTAGAATGCTGGTGATCTTGACGTATGTAGTGTGAAAATGGGGAAGGGAGAAAGGGAGAAAGTAGTTGGTCAGTTGTAGTGTGTGCGTGGTGTGATGCGAGGGTATTGGTGTGGTGTGATGTGAGGGTGTTGGGAGGTGGGGAAGGCATGGGTGGAGTGTGGGTTAGGCTGAGGGTGGGGTAGAGGTAGGGGTCTGTGGGTAGGGTGGGGTATGTGGGTAGGGGTGGGTGGTGGGTGTAAGGAATTGGATGGGGTGGAGTGGGAAGGTAGAGTAGGAGTGTGTTGGGGTGTGGTGGGATGAGCTTATGAGGGGGTGTTGACGAGGAGGGAGAAGGGGAAGGTGGATGTAAGAGAGGGGGAAGATGGGTATGGGAGGGGAGAGGAAGAGAGGAGTGAGGGTGGGTATAAGAGAGGGAAGGTGGATTGAGAGAGGGGGAAGGTGGGTATGGGAGGGAGAAAGAGAGGAAGAGAAAGAGAGGAAGAGAAAGAGAGTGAGAGAGAGGGAAGAGGGGTATGGGGGGAGAAAGAGAAGAAGAGAAAGAGAGTGAGAGAGAGTAAGAGAGAGGAGAGAAAGAGTAGGGGTGAAGAGAAGTGGGAGTGGAGAGAAGTAGGAAGAGAAGTTGGAGTGAAGAGAAGTAGGAAGAGAAGTGGGAAGAGAAGTAGGAATGAAGAGAAGTAGGAAGAGAAGTTGGAGTGAAGAGAAGTAGGAGTGAAGAGAAGTAGGAAGAGAAGTGGGAAGAGAAGTGGGAGGAGAAGTGGGAAGAGAAGTAGGAATGAAGAGAAGTAGGAAGAGAAGTAGGAGTGAAGAGAGGTGAAGAGACGTACAAAGAAGTAGGAGTCGGAGCAGGAGGTGGGGGAGGGGGAGGGGAGAGATGGGTGGTAGGAGGGAGGGTGGGGGAGAGAGACAGGAGGAGGGGGTTAGATGAAGAGTGGAGGGGAGTTGAGCCCATGTGGCGCAAAGGAGCGAAGATAGAAGATTAATCCCTGTTCACGGCGCAAACGGGAGTCCGGATGGACCCTGTGCATGGACAATCCAAACACAGACAGGTGTTGCCGCAAGGAGTGGCCGGCAGAACGGAAGTGGCGTGACACCGGGGTGTCATTGCCGACGTTGATGTCTCGGAGGTGTTCCGCGAATCGGTCGGCCAGGCGGCGCCCCGTTTGTCCGATGTACAGAGATTGGCAGAGAGAGCAGGAGAGGCAATATATGATGTTGGTAGACGTGCAGGTGAAGGAGTCGGTGATGCGATAGGGTCGGTGATGGGTGCTGGTGAGGAGGGTGGTGTTGGAGAGGTAAGGGCAAATATATATCCTACTCATTTCTCTCTACTTATGATGATATAACCAATTCACAGTTTATTTTAATCAATGACCCACTTATATTTAAAACAATGCTCTGCAATTTCAACATGATTGAATGATTGTAATTAAAGCGGGAAAAACCGATATATCGTGCCTGTTGTCAATCGCTCATTAGTCCCCCCCTTTTCAGATCCGTAATAACAACTCCCTTTCCCATGTTCCTACCCACGCCCTTTTCCAGTTTCGCAGAGTTGGTATTGTTAATGTAGGCACTTTGAAAGACAGGTTCGGTGAGAGTGTTGAGATGCTTGAACGAAGGCGTGCTGATGTGTGTTGCATTCAAGAAGTAAGCCGGAGGGGAACTTCAGCCAGTTTCCTCACGAGCAAGACACATAGGTATGAAATATTCTGGGAAGCTAACAGTGACGAGATAGGTGGTATGGGCATACTTCTTGCAGGGAAATGGGTTGATAAGGTCATAGAGGTAATCCGAGTGTTTACTTAAACTCAGTGTGGTCTTGCGGAATAATACAGCAACGATTATATCTGCTTATGCCCTGCGGACGAGGCTATCAAACGAACAGAAGAACCACTTTTATGATATCCTTCTGAAGGCTATTTCCAAGACCAATGACAATAATCTCATCTTTCCTTCCTCTCTCTTTTCCTTCATCCCCCCTCTCTCTCTCTGTTTCTCTTCCTTCCTTTTTCTTTCTCTCTCTTATTTTCTCTCTCTCTTCCTTTCTCTCTCTCACTTTCTTTCTCTCTGCCTCTTCCTCTCTGAATAATACAAATTATAATAAATAATAAATGCGCCCTTTTAAAGCCTAGCTAGGCTCATGGTCCCGGTTTCCCGGTTTCAATGGCGTATGTGTTCCCCAGCTGGACGGGACGCCAGTCCATCGCAGCGTTACTCATTTTTGCCAGCTGAGTGGACTGGAGCAACGTGAAATGAAGTGTTTTGCTCAAGAATACAAAACATCACCCGGTCCAGGAATCGAAACCACAATCTTACGATCATGATGCTGACACCCTAACCACTAAGCCACACGCCTCCACAGTAAAAATTATAGTTGCTACTAAAAACAAGCTGGGTGTTCATTTACAACCAAGTGAGTCCCAGCCAAAACACTGTAAGCTATGATCTTAATATGATATACAAAGATATATGTAAAAAAAGAATG
>NC_142933.1:10205013-10217513 GCF_046866305.1 Octopus bimaculoides
ACATACATACATACACATAGAAACATGGTAAGGTCGTGGATATGAGCTGTCCAACGGATGTTAACATAAATGTAAATATCAGCGAAAAAGAGGATACCTACTCTGAGCTATTGAGAAATCTACACTTACTCTATTCAGAATACAAGTTCAAGTTAAAGAATACAAGTTCACACTTAAAGTACAATGTACATTTTAAAATTATAGCAAAAGAAAAAATCTGGTGTCCCAAGCTATAGTTGAAACTGGTGGTAAATACTTCTACTATATTGGTGTTTCCTGCACATTTATTAAGTTTAGAATTTCGAAACACCAATTACCCGTTTCGTAGTTCTGATAATCGCACTTCGACTAGTCTTAGTAAATTAATTTGGAAATGAAAAAACAGCAATGTAAGCTATAAAACTAAATGGAAAATTCTGCGGGTGACTAGGAGCGTTATCTAAGATAAATAAAACCTTAAAAGGAATCCCCTTCTTACAGTACTTCTTTGCTCCTGGGATAAAATAATTGAAGAACCAATCTTCAAAACCAGCAACAGTGACCCATGCTTTTGTATTAGTCATCCATAGAACAGGGAGAGATACCTTGGGCATGTTCTTCAGGGCATGGGAGCTATATGCATGATGTACAAGCAAAAGCTTTAACTTAAAATCTTCTGCACACTTAGCTCACAACATAATGGTCACATGTTTTTTTGAGACCTTGTAGCCCGGAATAGTTTCCCTTCCTTGGAAATGGATGAATGATCTGATAATTTTTCCATTACAATCCAGTTTCGTCTATATTAAAAATCTGTTCGGAAAGAAACCGCTTTTCTTCGATGATTTTCTTTAATACATTAGGAAATTCATTGCTGGTTGTTCGTCAGCTGATGCATTTTCACTTTACTTCTTAACGGAGTGATAACTTCTTCGCTACTTAAATCTCATGAACCATCCTTGACTTGCCTTGAACTCTACATCTTTCTCATCTCGATATTTTTTCTTCGTGTCCGCAAACAAAGACAACGCTTTCTCTTGAATGATTTCTTGACAAATTGTAAGCACGTTGACGATTCAACTTAACAATCCAAAGAGAGAGAAGACTTTCTATTTCTTCAAACATTTTGCTTCTTTTCAGTGTTATTCATCGCTGTGTTTTCGCGTAGGATGTGTGCAGTGCCCAGTAGTGCAATTTTCTGTATGTTATATATACTTGTAGGTCCTGGTGTTTTTATTATGTATTTGTCTGAATATTTTTTTTTATTGTACCTAATACGCCTACTATGATAGAAATTGTTTCTGTTTTTAGATTCCACATTCGAGTTACCTCTATTTCCAGGTCTTTGTATTTTGAAAGCTTCTCCATTTCTTTTAGAGAAACGTTGTCATCTGTTGGTATTGATACATCAAGTAGAAAGCATGTTTTTTCTTGATGTTCTCTGACAACTATATCTGGCCTATTCGCCTTAATTTCTCTATCTGTGTTTATTAGCATATCCCAGGGCTGGCTGCCTTCTCGTTTTCTGTGACATTTTCTGGCGTGTACTTATACTATCTTTTTTCTGTTGTTATTCCATAGTGTTGGCATAGCTTCCTGTGTATGTAGGTCTCAACTCTGTCGTGTCTGTGAATATATTACTTCTCAGCCAGGACTGGGCAGCCAGAGTTAATATGCTTTATTGTTTCTTGTCCATCTCCACATATTCTGCAGTTACTTGTCTCTTTTCATTGTATGGTTTTGATTACTTCTGATGGGGAGGCTTTGGTCTTTATTATTATTATTATTATTATTATTATTATTATTATTATTATTATTATTATTATTATTATTATTATTATTATTATTATTGTCTTTCCACAGCTTCTAATGCGGGAGATGTATTACGGTGTCAACTGTTCACTACCAGTGAACTAATGTATCACCCCTTATTTTTAAAGCACCATCCGGTATTTTCGAGCGGATCCAAACATTGTTGTTTTCTGCAAGTGCTCCACTCTTATTGCAGTCCCTATTTGTTCCATGAACTTCTTAAATATTTTACTTACTTTTCCCAGGGCTCCGACAATTATTGGTACTATTACCACCTTTTTCAACGACCAGAATTGCTTACCCTCCCACGCTAACCAGTCATATCTATCAAATTTTCTTTCTTCCTTATCGCATGCCTTGTTGTCAGCTGGGCATGATATATCTATGATCCAGCATCGTTTGCGTTCTTTCTCAATTAAGACTATGTCTGCTTTCCTATTCTCTATCTCATGGTCACACTGAATCATAAAATCCCATAGCGTCTTTGCATTATCATTTTCGATGATGCCTTCAGGTTAATGGTCGTACCACTTATTTGCTCTGTCAAGTCCATACTTGTTGCAGTGACCAATGGAAATTCTTGCTATATTGTCATGAGGTCTCTTAAATTTTTTTCTGAACTAGTGTCCTATATTGACTGGTAATATGCCATATGGTTTCGCCATTTGGTCTACAAATTCTGCACTTATCACTTTCTGATGTGTTGTCTATATTGTATTTGATGTAATTGGTTCTTAATGTCTGCTCTTGGGCAGCACAGATTAGAGCCTCCGTTTCCGGTTATAAATCGCGTTTACTCATCCATAGCCATCGGTTTTCACTGCCTGTCTTATCTTTAGCATCCCTATGAAATTGTCCATGCATTCTTTTCTTTATCCACCTATTTTCTGTTTCGTTCATTCTCAAGTGTTTGTACAGTGCTTTGTTTTTGCAATCTGCCATCCTACACAAGCCTGACCTTCTTACTTCCAATAATATTGGTTCTGTGGCATTATTATTATTATTATTATTATTATTATTATTATTATTATTATTATTATTATTATTATTATTATTTTTATCATTATTATTATCATTATCGTTATTATTATTATTATTATTATTATTATTATTATTATTATTTTTATCATTATTATTATCATTATCGTTATTATTATTATTATTATTATTATTATTATTATTATTATTATTATTATTATTATTTTTTATCATTATTATTATCATTATCATTATCATTATTATTATTTTTATCATTATTATTATCATTATCATTATTATTATTATTATTATCATTATTATTATTATTATTATTATTTTTATCATTATTATTATCATTATCATTATTATTATTATTATTATAATTATTATCATTATTATTATTATTATTATTATTATTATTGTTGTTGTTGTTGTTGTTGTTGTCGTTGAGTGAGAGTGCAGTGCATGCCATCAAAATGACACTGGAGTACAATTTACGAAGCCCGGTTTATCCATCATGACTACCCGTTTGGTAAGCGTACACTAGGCACATGCATCACAACCATGTGTGCTTCACATAGTGATCACATATCATGATAAATAACGCATGACCTCGCAGGTGGGGCCCACTTAGAATTTTCTTCAGGTCGATTAGCCCATCCCGCTTAGAAAGTCCCTGAATAAGATTTCTTTAAGAATATTGAACAAAACTACCTTTGAAAATATCCATTGTATTACACTGATTGGTAGATATTATTATAATATTTGTATGTTTATTTAGATTGTAATGGGTGTATGGTCGACGGTAGATGCCGCAATAACGGAGAAGAATGGGTGGACAAGACGATCGATATGTGTTCCAGGAAAATATGCGAGCGGATTAATGGTAAATTGACAGTAAATGAAACAAATTTGTGTAAGTTGGCAAAGAAAATTTTCATTTCCTCTCTTCATTGCGTGTTTTGATATATCAAAATCCCAACGAAGTTTTATATTTGCTTTGCTTTGAATGTGATAGGCGTTATTCGGTAACACTTAATTACTGATCATCTGCCAGCGTTAAATGTGAGCTTGATGTACTCCAACTCTCAGACGGTTATATCAACCCAAGTACTTGGCGGATCCTTAGTTTATTGAGCTTAAGTGACGAAATGTAATGTCCAACACGGTAGGATTTGATCACAGTGCGTAAAGAAATATATCTAAATACTGCAAAGCAGGTGCACTAACGATTCTTGTGGGTTGGTAGAATCGTTAGCACGTCGGGCGAAATGCTTAGCGGTATTTCATCTGCCACTACGTTCTGAGTTCAAATTCCGCCATGATTGATTTTGCCTTTGATCCTTTCGGGGTCGATTAAATAAGTACCAGTTACGCACTGGGGCCGATATAATCGACTTAATCCATTTGTTTGTCCCCTCTGTGTGTAGCCCCTTGTGGGCTGTAAAGATATGATATAAGGATCGTTTGCACGTCGATCAGAACTTATATCCCGTCAATTTCAACTTTACCTTTTATCCCGTCAAAGTCGGAAATGAAGGTATCAGTTAAATATTGGAGTTGCTGAAATTTACTGGTTGCCTCTCCTCAAAATTGCTCGTATGGAAGCCTGTAACGGATAGACTACCCTTTCACGGGAACTTGGTCATTTAACTGTGTAACTACTGTTATGAATCCTAGGGCTAAAGACATTTAGAATAAACGAAATCTCATATTTCAATACTTAACTTGAATTATAAATTACCTGTCTGGTATGATTCAAAGAATGATGTTTAGTATTTTAAAACTATATTTATATCTGTATGTATCATCAATTGATATATCTACGAGGTTAGGCTTAAACTTTCATAGGCTGATTAAGATATTCTCATAGAATGTGACCAAATGAAGCTGATTTTCCAGCATAGTTCCCCCTGTCGTCAACATCCTTATTCAATCTGTGCTGCAGTCATTGGATCCCATTGCTGAAAACGATTTTATACTTTTGGATAAAATTCGTCAACAATGCACCCCACATCATCCTTACTGTGACATGGTTCTCACTCAAGTGATTTTCATGTTGGATAAGAGCTGAAAGCCAAGTGGAGTGAAATCAGGAGAATAGGGAGGGTGATCAGCCATTTCAAGGCAACATTCGCAAAAGCCATTGAATCCAATAACTAGTGTGATGGAACAATGCCCTGATGAATCATGACCACTTTCGTCAATTTTCCTTGAGGTTTGTTTTTGATAGCCTTTCGTAAGCACCTCAAGAAGTTGTCCTAGTACACTCCATCAATGATGTGTCCCTTTTGATGATAATCATCTTGACATTTGCATCCCCATAACACGAAGCTATCTCCTTCCCTGTAGATAAAAAGACGTCATTCTTTGGAATTGGTAATGAGGAGTGTTTCCACTGCATAGATTGTTTTATTTTTGTTGTTGTTCTTGCTTCCCGCATTCTCTCATTGTCTCTCCAAGTGCCGAAGCCAGTGCTACTCCTGGGTTAGGAAACATTCAAGGAAACCAGCTGGCTGAGCCTCTAATTATATCAGACTTTCCTGTGATGATATGAGCCTGGTGCGTTTTGGATCAGTTGTCATAAAACGTGGCACCCACCGAACAGAGACCTTCGTCCTGCCAAGTCCATTCTGCAGAATATTCTCAAATATTTCATGGGGAATGAGAATAGCATTGGCTGTTTGATTTATAGTTATTCGCCATTTATCCATCAGCATGTTACGAACACGATCAATGCTTTCGTCGGTAGTGGCTGTTGCAGGATGTCCAGATCTTGGATTATCTTTACTATTCTCTGTTCCCCTCCTAAATTCAGCTGCCTACGTTTGAACTGTAAGTTGACAAAAATGGATCGTCATCCACTAATGTAGCAATCGTGTTAGCGTGAATATCTTACGGGGTTAAACCCTTTATTCTGCAAGTACTTGATACTAAATTTTCTCCATATTCAAGAGAAGTCTCAGCTATTCAATTTTGAAGTCTTCTTTGAATAGTCAGGTGACAGTTGGCTTGAACAACAAAAAACAACAAGAAAACAACCACTAGAGTGATTATTATGAAAAATTGAAATGTATGCATGCAAGATTTCACAGTTTCAGGGTCACTTCCTCACAGTCAGCCTATGAGCATTTCAGCCTGTGCTCGTGTGTGTACACATCTCGAGCATTAATATTTATGTTTACACACCTGGAGTTAACTGTACAAAATGAGAAACGAATTTAGTCATTTAGAATATTAATTGCTTGGTTTAATCTCAGAATTATCACTTCTATACATACATACATACATACATACATACACACATACACGTATATCTATCTATCTATCTATCTATCTATCTATCTATCTATCTATCTGTCTGTCTGTCTGTCTGTCTGTCTGTCTGTCTGTCTGTCTGTCTGTCTGTCTGTATATAACATTTCCCTAAATCAATAGGTATATATTAAGTATACAATCCGTATTAAATAAAGAGGTGAAAATGGAGAGTTAACGGTTAATATTAATTTATTCATACGGCTGTTTCCATTTGTACTCATCGAATAAATTACAAATCTATGCATTAAATTTGCATTTATTAGTTATGAGTAAAATATCATCTGGGAAAAGTTAGACATTAAACAATTACATGTTGACTTATCTGCTCATTCGAACTGAGTAAATATATGGAATTGATTTGTTTTGTATTTATGTATGTGCATGAGGGTCAGCGGACTAGTTTGAATATAATAGTAAAATGAAGAATAAGATAAATAAAATAACAAGTAAAATAAAACTAAGGATAAAATAAATAAAAAAAATAAAATAAAACTTTACGGAGATGTACTTGCATAACAAGAGACCTGATCTGAGATCGTGTGCTGGAACGAAAATAATTGCAGCGTGGAAGGTGTTTATAAGCCATTTAAGAAACACACAAAAACTGTTAGATTCACTTCAACATTTGAATTTAATTTGCCAAAATATTTTCATCGCTTTGAGACCGCAATCTCTTCACTGACAAAATTCCGTGCTGCATCTGAGAAAGTAACAGTTCATGATATATATGTACGTATGTATGTGCGTGTGTATGTATGTATGCATGTATGTATGTACGTATGTATGTATGTATGTATGTATACACGTATGTATGTATGTATGTATGTATGTATGTATGTATGTATGTGTGTGTACATGTATGTGCGTATGCATATGTGTACATGCGTATGGATGTGTGCATCCCTATACGCATGTATGTATTTATGTATGTATGTATGTATGTATTTATGTATGTATGTATGTATGTATGTAAGTATCTAGTATGTACTTATGTATGTACGTGTGTATTTCGGTAAGTGTGTAGACGTGTCTGTGTGTGTATACATGTGTATGTACTTGTGACCTTATGTTTATGTACTGATATGTGTCTCTTCAAGTTGTATATGTGACTGTTACTTTGTTCAAGGTTGTATACACACATACATATGCATATACATATATATAGACACACACATATATACGTGTGTGTGTGCGTTTGTCCCCCTCACCACTGTCTAATGGTGAATGGATACAACGTCTTAGATACATATATACACATATAACCTTACTTATACATATATTCATTCCCTAACTAGATGGGCTGGACCTGATCTTTGTCGTTTTCGCCTCTGTTTGTAATTATCTTTAAATAAATTTTTAATGTATCATATACATGTAAGTTTTGATGCTGAATCCGCCGAATTTGTTATTCATTTATTCCAGAAAAATTTTACAGGTGTTCAAACTTTAATAATTTTCAGAATTTTCAGCCAATCAAAATACAGCGCGCTTGCTGCATCTTCCATCATAAGTGTGTGTGTGTGTAGGGGGGTGTGTCAAATTAGATATTCAAAAGCTACGAACAAACAAACCAAGAGTTGAATTTCATCATCCCATTTCCTTTGCACACACACACACACACACACACACACACACACACACACACACACACACACACACACACTCACACACAGAGACAAACATTCACATACCTCCCTTTAACACATGCACACATACTCAGAGTTGAAACGCTCCCGCCACCAGTTTGCCGTCACCCCTTTCTTCCCTATCACTCCTTCCTTTCTCATTCATATGGTGTAACGGAGAAAAACACAAGAGTATTATTATAGTTGAAGATTGTCTTTCTCGTATCTTCTCAATGTGCGCATGCGTAGCATCTTTGATTTCTATGGAAACAGTGTTTTTCGCCACGGTGATGTGTAAAAAGACTCCCTTCTAATTGGCTAAAATACCCAAGTTTTGCAAATTTTAAAAGCTAATAACTTTTTAATTATGGATTTATAGGAAAAATGAATTTACTTTTCTTAATTAGAATAAAAAACTTAATCGATATATCAGATTTGAAAACAATTGGAACAAAATTGTAAACAGTGACGAAAACTACAAAGATCCGATGGGCCTAAAACAACATGGCAGTTCGATAAAATAAGTACCAGTTAAGCATTATAGTCACTGTAATCGACTTACCCGTTCTCATGAAATTGACCTTTTGCCAAAGGTTTAGACCAGTATAGGCAAAATTATATCAGAAATAATTTTAATAGCATAATTAACATATTTTTCGTTTTCTTATCAACAACAGATTGTAAGCTGGTTGATAGCAGTTGTATTACTGAAAGCACACAATGGACTATCATCAAGGACGGCTGGGCTTGCTGGACTCACACCTGCACCTATAGAGGACCTAAAAACGTTTCAGCCGTAGGCACTTTTGACGGCACATGTGTACCTCCGTGAGTATATATTTGAAGCTATTTAATTTAGCTCATATATTTTTCTGCTCTAGTCACAAGGTCCGAAAATTTGGGGGAGGGATCAGTCGATTAGATGGAGTCCAGTACGCAACTAGTACTTAATTTATCGACTCCGAAACTATGAAAGGCGGAATTTGAATTCTGAACGTAAAGACAGACGAAATACCACTAAGCATTTCCCCCGACGTGTTAACGTTTCTGCCAGCTCGCCGCCTTGATTTACCTCATATATGACATCCTCTTTCTACAAACAACGAATTTCTCTCTGTTTTCACCGTCTATTCGCGCTAATACATAACACGCAGAGACTCGAAGTGTGCTTCGTGTTTGATACACACTCACACAAAAACACTTACATAAGTACAGAAGCACATACTCGCACATTCACACGCATACATAGATACACACACACACACATATATATATACATACATACATACGCATATATATATTTAAACATATATATACATACCTACACACACACATATACATACATACATACATATATATATATATATATATATATATATATATATATATATATATATATATATATATATATATACATATACAATTATGATATTTTACGATTATTGAGAGAAATTCCTAGGATTCATTTTTTTCTCTACAGGAAATATAGTTTCGAGTCTCAGGTTCAGCGTTCCCTTAAAGGGTTTTCAATATTGCAATGCCATTATTTACACACTACGGATGCGTCCCGAAAACCAAAGCATCGAGTTTTCATATGCCTTCGCATGTTTATAAAATAGGTTTAATAAAATAATAATAATAATAATTATAATAATAATAATAATAATAATAATAATAATAATAATAATAATAATAATAGTAATAATAATAATACTATATATATATATATATACATATATATAAAATACAAAAAATGGGACTAGAACGCAAAACATCCAAACAGACGGTACAAAGAAAACAAGGACGGGTCATTCGGTGTTTTCTTTCCTCAGTCGAGTTCCAGGTTATCTTTGAAATTTCGGCTGGTTATACTCGGGATTGCTCCAATCTGGCCAGCCCCAAGGAAAAACCAAGCTAAGAGCACTCGATTTCTTGGAAGAAAGCAGCGAATGTATACGAAAATAAGGACGAAAAAAAAAACGGGGAAATGGTGCACAAGTACAAATAACAGGACATAATAACGGGTGTCTTTCGTCTAAGGACGAATTAAATTAAGCTGGCGTCTGTGGAAGTAAAGCCTTACGGCAGGGACATTGAATTTAACAGGCACAGAGAGGAATATACATGTTGCACGGATGATAGTCGAACCTTGAATGACCCGTCCTTGTTTTCTTTGTATCGTCTATCTGTACGTTTCGCTGTCCCTTTTTTTGTATGACTTAACTGTCTGGATGTTTTGCGTTCTTGTGCCACTTTTGTATTTATCATATATAAAAATATAGCGGCGTAGTACACCTTGGTCTCTTAATGTGACCGCGTGTGCATCGTTGGCGATTTTCTTTTCTTTCAATTTAGAGGGAGAGGCACGAAAGTTTGCAATGTAAACATTTTAAGAAAATGGAAAACAAAAGCAAAGACAGCTATTTCAGTCTGTGGCGAAATAATGTCACAGAAGCAACATGTACAGTTGCTTATATATTGGTGAAAAAAAGGTAAGCATTTCAGCGATGTGGAAATTGTGAAAGAGTGTTTTGTTGAAGTCGTAGGATGCTCAGACTCCAATAAGGTTTCGAACTATAAACAATTACCTCTTTTAAAGAGAGTCATAACTGATCGGCAATATGAATTATCCCTCAGTGTAACAGAACAACTTCACACTAGTGTATGTACAGATGGTGCTCTTTCTATGACAAGAAAATTTGAAGGATTTATTGCTCAGATAAATAAGTCGTATCAGACTCAGATGTTCTCATTTCTTTTCATTGTATATTGCATTAGCAAAAAGTATTTCATGTGACACCTCGCTGAAAGTCATAAATATTCATGTCAGTGCAACAATGCATCGTCAGTTTCGTAACATGCTGTGGTTGGACAACGAGGTAATCAGTGTGGATTTGATGTATCACTCTAGTGTGTTGACTCGCAAGGACACATTTTTAACTAAGTAATGACCTTGGAAAACATTTTAACTTTACGCGCGGGCAGATAATATAATTTATGAAGAATGGAGTAAACAATGTGAATTATTAGATGAGTTTTTCTATAGAAATACTGCATTTCGTTGTGATATCATGTCAAAGCAAAATGACTTGAATGTTTATTTGCAGAGTAAAACAAAATCAGTCTATGACATGTGGCAAAAATTCAAGCATTTCTGTAAAAGGCTATCCTTTTTGAAAGATCTCGTTTAAAATGAAATTTCAAATGTACACTTTACCCAGTAAGCGAAGACCATCTATGACCATGAGAATTGGTATGAATCCGAAGATGAATATGCAGGTGTTCCGGATTTAAAAAGTGAAGAATACTGTTAAAGTTTCACTGATTTGAGAAACATATTATTACACTGAAACTTGAGTTTCAACCACATCTAGTTGATGCCTGCAAGGTTCCTAAAGAGTTGCAGATGGAATCAATCAAGATCGCAGAAGATGATATTTAAAGTCCTTAGCTATCGCTAAAATGGATCCCGTTGAAGTAAAGAAAAATGCAGTAGAATACCCACGACTTCGTTAACATGTACGACATTAGCTTTACTACTTCTATTCGACATATTGCTGCGAATTTATATTTTCATACGTAAACAAAATCAAGGTCCCTTCAGGTCGCAAATTATGGACGCCCGTCTAGAAGATCAGCTTAAACTTCGAACCTTAATGCTACATTTTAAAAATATGAAAAAAAAATTTCAAATTAGTCATTCCTCTTTAGTTCTGAGATTTATTACAAAATATGGAATTTAAAAAATTATAATGAAACTTTTGTTGCTGCCTTGTTAGATCACAATTCAAGTTAATTCGGTCTGCAGACTTAAAGAGATTCCTCACCTCTGACATAGGCACTAGATTGATTACCTCATCCAAGTCGAATATTGGTCAAGTGGTAAATCGATTATGGATAAAACGCTCCCACAATTTAGGAACCATGGAAATATTGACCTTAGGTCGTACACTACTGTCGTAATTGAATGGTTTAAGAAGTTATTTTACAAAATACACACTGAATTTATACACATAGATATTGACTAATTGTACATATTTATCAAACCTATACTTCACATTAAGGCCTTAATCCTCGCCATGAAACACACATCTTTTTTCTAGAAAGGACGCACGCGTCTACGAAGGACGCAGACGTCTAGGAAAACAATAATCTCTTGCAGTAACAAAATATGTACTCGTAAGTATAGAATGAATAACTTTGACATAACTATGGGTGTAAGCAACTCAGCCCCTGACACCGACCTGTTTAGATTTTACTTATTACAGGAAATGAAATCTGTCGTTCCAGATATAGGAGGCAGAATATACAGGGACGAAAACCGGTTCACATTCTGCCATTCGCGAAGTAGAACAAAAACGTCAGGTAAGAATTCTACGTTATACTTCATAGATAACTAAAGAATAAAAACTACAGATAATAATTCTAGGTAATGCTTAATGAAAACGTTACGTCGTAATAATTAATTACCTATTTATTTAACCCCTTTTCCTAGAATTAATCTTAATTATATAATAACTGAAAAGTTTTAACTGTCCTGTGAGGTCATCGATAGTTGACTGAAATATACTGTGTGGAGGGGCTCTTACTACTCCCTCCTTGCCATTAACACTACCAATAGAGCACTGGGTAGAGTCCAGTAATTATAATTATAAAATTTGGAGGTGAAACGTTCAGCATACTAAAAAGGGGGAGGTGAATTTTTAGGTTTGGTTGAAGTCCATGTGTTAATGGGTTGAAATTTATCAAAGATGGGAAAGAAAGAGACATAGAGAGAAAGAAAGAGAG
>NC_142933.1:10222513-10250013 GCF_046866305.1 Octopus bimaculoides
CGTATATCGACTGGTAATATACTATACGGTTTCACCATGTTGTCCATAGATTCTGCACTAAGCACTTTCTGATGTGTTTTCTATTCTGTATTTTATGTAATTCGTTGATAGTGCTTGCTCTTGGGCAGTACAGTCTAGAGCCTCCGTTTCCGTTTTAAATCACTTTTAGTCATCCACAGCCATCTATTTTCTCTGTCTGTCTTATCTTCAACATCCCTATGAAAATGTCCATGAATTCTTTTCTTTATCCACCTATTTTCAGTTTCATTCATTCTCACGTGCTTGTATATTGTTTTATGTTTACAAACGTCCATCCTACACAATCTTAACCTTTTTACTTCAAATAAGAGTGGTTGTGTGCATTTTGTTACATACCCATACTATGTTGTTTTCTTCTGTTCTAATGCTGTTTTCGCATCCAATCTCTCCTCTTCCCTCTCTTTTTCTTGGTGCATACAGTCTGTGTCACGTTTTGGATAGAGTATCACGTATCTAGTCAGCAACTTTCTCGTCTTTCTATCTAAGCTGTTTAGTTCATCTGCTGTCCGTGCGATTACCGCTGCTCCATATCTAAGGAGTGAAACCGTTTAGGTATTGATAGCTTCAATCTTATTCTGTCCGTTTAATTTCGACTTAAGGATCAGTCTCAGTAAACACAATTACTCCACCTTAATTTATTCTGTCATTTCTTTCTCCATCAATTTATCCATTTCCAATATCCCCAATTAGTTATAGCCCGTCTCTTTTACATCCACCGATGGAATCGCTAGCCCGTCCGTACATTTGATTTTGCCTCTCTTCAAGACTAACACACCACACTTTTTTCAGTCCGAAATCCATTCGGATATTAACACTGAAAGTATACACCTTGTCAACGATGGAACTGACTTGGGATTCATCTTTACCATAAAGTTTGAGGTCATCCATGAGAAAGAAGTGGTTGACATTTTGTTGGCGGCTTTTGAATACGCACACAGCCTTTTATTTCCTCAGTGCTGGTGATACTATGCACAGTACAAAGATCAGTGGGGACAGGCATTTCTCTTGGAAGATGCCTCTCTTGATTTCTAGTGTTCCTAAATAACGTTTTTCTAGGGACAGTAGAAAACGCTGTTATTATTAGTTTTATATTTTAGCGTTCACAAATTGTAGCCAACAAACAACGCCTACACCGAGACCTGAATACCGGAGTGTCCAATACTTTATGCGGTTCAACACTTCACACCAAAAGTTTTTGGTCTTTTCAAATCACGCCTATACGTAGAGGAAATCTTTGTAGAGGAACGTATCTGTTCATTAAATTGGTATCAATATACTTCTCTCAGGTATTTGTCTTATCCAAAACAGGACCCAGTAAAGAGGTAAAAGATCCGACTGAATTTCATATATGATTTGGAAGGAAGTAAAAGATATGATCTCTGTTGGATATTATTAGAACCATCTTTACTTCTCCTAGTTTATAAAAAAAATCTGTATTGTAAAATATCTAATATTGCTGAGTAGATATTATCATAATATATGTATTTTTATTTAGTGTGTCGTGGATATGGATGTATCGTGGACGGTAATTGCCGCAATAACGGAGAAGAATGGGTGGAAAAGATGTTCGATACCTGTGCCAGGAGAATATGCGAGTGGATTGATGGTGAAATGACAGTAAATGAAACAAATTTGTGTAAGTTGATAAACAAACTTTTGTGTCCTCTCTTCACTACGTGTTTTGATATATCAAAATCTCAAAGAAGTTTTATATTTGCTTTGATTCGAATTGGATAGGCCTTGTTCGATATCTCTTATTTACTGACCATCTTCCAGTGGTGCTTGTGGTATTGATGTACCCCAACTCGTAGACGGTTATATCAACCCAAGTAAACGACTGATTCTTCGTTTATTGAACTTAAGTGACAAAATTTAATGTTCAACACAATAGCGCTAAATCTCAGTGCGTAAAAAAGGCATCTAAATACCGTAAAGCATTTTGGCAGATGCACTAACGTTTCTGGTGGGCAGAGACATCTCATGGGATATGCATTTCTGGTGCTGAAATATCTCATGCAGAAATCGGATAGCATTGGTTATTTGATTTATAGTCATTCGCCATTTCTCCATCAGCATATGATGAACACGACCAATGTATTTGTCGGTAGTGGGTGTTGCAAGATGTCTAGATCTTGGATCATCTTTACTATTCTCTATTCCCCTCTAAAATTCAGCTGCTCACTTATGTACTATGAGTTGATAAAGATGGATCACCATTCACTAATGTACCAATCGTGTTAGCGTGAATAACTTTGGGGGATAAACCTTTTTCCTGGAGGTAATACATTTTCTCCATGTTCAAGAGAAGTCTCAACTATTTAATAGTCAGATGACAGTTGATTTGAACAACAAAAGACAACAAGAAAACAAACAATACAGTCATTATTATGAAAAGCTGAAATGGACGCATGCAAGACTTCACAGTTCCAGGATCACTTACTTACAGTCAGCCTATGAACATTTCTGCCTACACGCGCATGTGTACACATCTCGAACATGAATGTTTGTTTAAATATCTGAAATTAACTACAATATGAGAATCGGAATTAGTCGTTTAAAATATTGTGTGATTTAATCACAGAATTATCACATGTTAGCCAGTATACGTATTCTAGTGGACTTAGAATGTGATATGGTGAGACATAAAGATGAAAATGAAATGAAAATGAAGGAGAAATCTAATGGGTTACATGTGCCCGGAAAAATTAAAGCAGGAAGCTAGCATTTAGAATTTAAGACAAAAATGGTCAAGAATGTTACAACATTTGATCGTTTTGAAAGAATATAGCTTAGGTGAATTGAAGATAAATAAAAACAGAGAAAATAGAGAAATAAAGAAAATATAAGAAAAATAAATTCCGAATGAAGTACAGAATAGAAAGAAACTGGCGTAAAATGTATAAAGTATTAAGATTAAGAATTAAGAAAAGTAGATTATAGTTAATAGAAATAAAATATTATTTAAGTTATGCAGTAAGTTGCTAATACTTTATTAATAGAGGAGTTGATAGAAGATAGAGAGTAAAAAATGAACAACCTATAAAGGGGACTGCAGAAAGACAGAATTGGGATAAACCATACTAGGTTTAAAATAATTTTAAAAAAATATAAGTAAAATGTATATAAAGTATTAAAGTATAATCTATAAAAATATATTAAGAAATGGATAGAACGTTTAAATATTTAAAGAATAATTGTTTAGAATGATCAGAATTTAATATAATGTATAAATGATGCAATAAAATGCTAATTCTCTATAACCAGACATAAATTAAACACACATACTTTGAATGTAAAAGGCAGAAAATCCATGAGATATTGATGTCAGTTTATGGTGTTCAGGCAAAATGTATGTTTAAATAATATATTATAGAAAAATTATAAAGTCAAAGATTAGAAACTCAGCGAATGGCGGTGTGAACAAATACGTAAAGAAATAATTATAGTAATAAAAGAATTAAAGTTAAAAAAATTAATATATTTATATAATGATGAAAATTTAGGATTAACAAGAAGTCAACTTATAATATAAGGCTTCAAATACCTTTTATGATACAGAAATCTCTTCTACCTGTCCTTAAAACGAACTACAAACTATGAAAACGATTACTTTAATCTATTCCGATTTTAAGAATATGAACTCAATATAAAAATGCGCATAACAATTTACGTTACCTAAACATATATCAGAATATCAGTAACTGAAACGATGAGAAGGCAAAATAGTTAGCACGCCGGGCATATTAGTTTATCGGAATTTTTCTAGCTTTCTGACTTGAATTATGTCATAGAAATAGTTTTAAGGCGGCGAGCTGGCAGAAACGTTAGCACGCCGGGCGAAATGCTTAGCGGTATTTCGTCTGCCGTTACGTTTTGAGTTCAAATTCCGCCGAGGTCGACTTTGCCTTTCATCGTTTCGGGGTCGATAAATTAAGTACCAGTTACGCATTGGAGTCGATGTGATCGACTTAATTCCTTTGTCTGTCCTTGTTTGTCCCCTCTATGTTTAGCCCCTTGAGGGCAATAAAGAAATAAGAAATAGTTTTAATAGAATAATTGATATATTTTCATAACAACAGATTGTAAGAAGGTTGATGGCAGATGTGTTACTGAAAGCACAAAATGGACGATCATCAGGGACGGGTGGGCTTGCTGGACTCACACCTGCATCTATAAAGGAGTTAAAGACGTTAACGCCACAAAGAAATTTCTCGGAACATGTTTACCTCCGTGAGTATATATTTGAATCTGTTTAATGTAGCTCATATATTACAATTTCTCCATATCATTGTTACGTTGTCCTTGTAACAATATTTCCTCTTCAGTTTTAAATTTAACTCTAGTTAGCTCCGATTTAGAAGTGAAAATACAAATCTTAGCGTTCCCAGTTGAATATTAACACTATAAAAATCCCTATTGTTTTTTAAATTTAAAATGTGTACTTTTTTGTCAGGGAAGCTCATGTCAAACTGATTTCTATTTCTTAAGTAGAGCATGACTGCGGCCATTTTGAATGCTTTAGATGACCAAATAGACACCTGTACTTATTTAGTTTTAAATTTGCTTCTTATTCCATCGGGTTCAATCATGGAATATAGAATATACAAAGAAAATCTATAACACTTATAACCCTCCCCCTAAACACATACATTTATTATATATATAACTATATATGTAAGAAATAGTTAAGGTTCAGTTGAATTACGTACTTAGGTTGAGTCACCAAGTCAGTCCGGTTACATCAGCACAGCTTGAAGTAAGATGAATAAGAAGTGAATGAGTAAGAATGATGCCAAGGTATTGGTACATTACGACCGTTTCAGGCGACTCCATTTAATCGAGCAATGCAAACATTACATCAATTTGCACGATACCACATTTCTTGGATGCATAAGACCATATAGGTTTTTAACATGCAAGATGTTGCACGTGAGAACTAGTAGGCTTTACGAAAACAATTTATAAGAGGTAAACTCATAAATTTAAATCTATAAATATTCCCTTCTATAACCGATTTTTTGCACAATACACACGTTCATATATACATATTTATATATACTTATATATGTACACATATTCCTATCATTTATGTATACATACTTACACACACATGTACGTATACTCAGATACATATTCACGTACACATATATTTTAAAAATTTACATACATATACAATTCATACACATCTGTATCTATTTATGTTAAAGTCTTATTTTATATATTAATTCAAATCTAAATATTATTAATCTATTAGAATGCAGGGGAGATAAACAAAATCAATTCGATACGTTCAGCGAAATATCAATAATCTAAATATATACTTAGAAAAAGAGTAAAATAATACAATATAAACAAAATGTCCCACATACTAACAACGAGCCAAACAACAAACTAAATACGATAAATACGCTATAGCTACATATATACCCCATTATTCATTTAGTCACATACATATACTTATCGATACCTATAAACGAAACTAACTCTATACGGACATAGAAAAATAAATTGTATGCATACACGAGACCAAAATAATACTAATATAAAACAATTTATTGTTTTAGTTTCCACCTAGCACTCACGCTTACATTTATACATTTATACATATATGCATACGCACAGATATTTTAATGCACACATACACACTTATACATCAATACATCAATGCATACATATATATAAAGATATACATACATATAGGCATATATAAACATATATATATATATATATATATATATATATATATATATATATATATATAAAATAATAATAATATTAGGGACAAAATCCAAAATTACAGGTAAAAAACTCAATTAAAATCAATTTATAAAAAATTAAAATTAAATTGAGCCTTATAGATAAAGTATATATAAAATATATAGTTTTAGGGAAAATAACCAATTTTCAAGAAATCATCGATGAAAATCCACTATCACGTATAGATAAATTAATAATTATTATATTATATTATATTTATCTTATGATATTTACTTTAATTTATATTATACTCATTTATTGTGCTTTTAATTATTAATTTTTCTATATGTGATAGTGGATTTTCATCGATGAGTTCTTGAAAATTGGTTATTTTCCCTAAAACTATATATATATTTTATATATATATATATATATATATATATATTAAAAGAGGTAAATACGCTACAACCACATATATACCATATAATTCATTCACTCCCATATATATATATATATATATATATATATATATATATATATATATATATATATATATATATATATATATATATATATATATATATATATATATATATCGATACATATATATATGTATATCGAGACAAAACCATCTGTATATAAACATAGAACGTTAACTCCGTACACAGTTCAAATCAAAGTAATATCAATATAAACGAAATGGCCCAAATACAAACATCGAGCCGAACTACCAATTATACATGATACATACTCTATATCAACTTCTATATACATATTCGGGCAGCTGTGTGGGTGTATTCTTACGTATATATATATATATATATATATATATATATATATATATATATATATATATATATATATATATATATATAAACACACACATATATATACACCACCCATATATAGTATATATATATTATATATATATATATATATATATATATATATATATATATATATATATATATATATATATGCATACACACACACACACACACACACACGTACATATATATATATATATATATATATATATATATATATATATATATATATATATATGCATATACACATACATACGCATATGCATACTTAGATTACTAATATTTAGATTTGAATTAATATATGAAATAATGTTTTACCAAAAATAGATACTATGTGCATGAATTGTATATGTATGTAAATATTGAAGAATAGATATATGCATATATATGTATATATACAGAGGAATAATTAAACTCATGTATGTATATATGCATTTGTGCATAAGTACGTGTGTGTGTATGTATGTATACATAAATGATAGGTGTATGTGTGCATATATAGTATAATATAATATATATATATATATATATATATGAATATATGTAGTGTGCAACAAAATCGGTTATAGAACGGAATATTTATAGATTTATTTTATGAATTTACATAATTTTAGTTAGAATGTTTACTTATTTATAATTAGGCACGCTCTTATAAAGCGTTTACGTAAAGCCTTAGCAATTATAAATATTTTCAATTGATATTTTTCGTCAAATATTTAAGCAGATATGTCTCTCTGAGGAAGCATCATTACATATTTCAACGGATTTGATTATTCTTGAAAAACGTCGTTCTATTAAAGAAGCGGAAAAAGGCGTAACGTATCAGATGTGTCATTAGTTTGTATAAAATATTTAAATTGAATTTATTGTTTTATTTTACATTTCATATATATATATATATGTATGTATGTATGTATCCATGTATATGCATGTATATTGGCTCATCACAAAAATAATGGAGTTTTATATTTATATATTAATAAGCTGTATGTTTATTTTTTCATTCACCTATTGGAATAAGATTGTTATTTATACTGGTAATATAAACCAGTAAATTCTTCGGATGTTTAATATCCCTTGGGTGTATTTTAGACCTAGCTAAATTGTTATATATATCTATCTATATTTCTGTATGTATGTATGTATGTAATATGTATGTACGTATATATGTATGTATGTGTGTATATATATATATATATATATATATATATATATATATATATATATATATATATATATATATATATATATTTGTTTTGCAAGATTTTTGATGTGAAATCGTGTGTTGAAACAGACACGCATGCGTAGACACATACAATAGGAATACAAAATACAAAATGGCTGATAGTTAGCAAGGCGAGACACACATAAGAAAGAAGGAAACAAAGGACCACTGATGAGGTCACAGAAGTGTGACGAAAGAACTCTGGCCGAAATAAGATTAAGATTAATGTAATATAAAGCTGAAGCAAATTAACACCAAACATACAGTGCGTGTGTTTTTATTGGCTAAACTGGCAATATGACCATCCCCAAGTACAACAACATATATATATATATATATATATATATATATATATATATATATATATATATATATATATATATAAATTTTCTACTCGTTTCAGAAAGCCTAAGTCGGTTGCAGTCAAGCTGGTACCCCACTATATATTATATATCTGCATATTATATATCTGTATATTATATACGAGGATGTAACATATATGATGATATTACCCAGAAGAAAACAGCTCAATCATATCATCTACTTAAAAGTTTGCAGTCATTTCTGATGTGTCTTCGAGAAACATACAGCTCTCTCATCTACATGAAAGGTAACACCCATTTCTTATTTATGTTCAATGCACTCTGTAATGTATGGCACTCCGTCGCTTACGACGTCGAGGGTTCCAGTTGATCCTATCAACGGAACATCCTGCTCGTAAGATTAACGTGCAAGTGGCTGAGCACTCCACAGACTCGTGTACCCTTAACGTAGTTCTCGGGGATATTCAGTGTGACACAGCGTGACAAGGCTGACCCTTTGAATTACAGGCACAACAGAGACAGGAAGTAAGAGTGAGAGAAAGTCGTGGTGAAAGAGTACAGCAGGGTTCGGCACCATCCCCCTGCCGGAGTCTCGTGGAGCTTTAGGTGTTTTCGCTCAATAAACACTAACAACGCCCGGTCTGGGAATTGAAACCGCGATCCTATGACCACGAGTCCGCTGCCCTCACCACTGGGCCATTGCGCCTCCACACAATACACTCTAAGTGAATAATATTCAAAATTTCTAAAATATATTTGGCAGTTGTTTTGAACCCTCTCGATGCCGGGTGTTTCTGGAAATATATATGTCTTTATTAGTGAAGCGGAAACAGCTGTAATTTATGAGATGTGTCATTTGTTTGTATAAAGTATTTAGATTGAATTAAACTTATAGTTGTTTTTGTTTTGTTTTCCATATCTTATATATATATATATATATATATATATATATATATATATATATATATATATATATATATATATATATATATATATATAAGACATTCAATACTTTATTTCATAGTACCATCCATTTTTATTTTATATTATATATTGTATATTATATTATATATTGTATATTCCATATTCTATATCCCACATTGGTTTTGCAGGAATATAAATAAAACATAAAAAACAGACAGTGTTGGAACTCTTTTAAACAAAATAATATATTCCTCTATACACAATCATACAAAGCCCCCTTTTTTGTATTTATTTTTACTCGCATATATATATATATATATATATATATATATATATATATATATATATATATATATATATATATATATATATATATATATATATATATAAATATATAAATCAAAATAAGCAACACGGATTTAAAGATGGTTGCAGTACGCACGTTTCATGCTACTCCATTTATTTTAGTAATGCGAGCATTACATTAAATGCAATATGTAGAGCAATCTTCAGCTGCACGAAAATGCAGAAAATTACAGTAGAATAGACATATTATAATTGTGGCAACATTTCAAATCCAAGTGGGAGGAAGAATACCAGAGAAACGTTTATAACCATATCCTTTATAGCCATGTCCATGCATAATGCTTACACCTTCCCTTTCCTTAGAAGTCATTGTCCCTTATACTATTACTACAAGATAAGAGACAATAAAATCAGAGACAGTTAGAATTTTTGCCTAGAACCAATTACTAGCCTGATAGACTTGGCTATGTCAAGATGGATCTTTATGTATTCTTCCTCCCACTTGGATTTGAAATGTTGCCACAATTATAATTTGTCTATTCTACTGTAATTTTCTGAATTTTCGTGCTCTACATATTGCATTTAATGTAATGCTCACATTACTTAAATAAATGGAGTGGCATGAAACGTGCGTACTGCAACCATCTTTAAAATCCGTGTTGCTTATTTTGATTTTTTGATCAGCTAGTTTTTGGAATGGTTTTTTATATAATACCATACCATACTATATTCTGGTGCCTAAACATAAGTACCATATTCAATTTTTGAATCTAAATCTAAACCTTGATATATATATATATATATATATATATATATATATATATATATATATATATATATATATATATATATATATATATATATATACATATATATATATTTATATATTATTTATATTATTATATGATTGAACGCCACGAATCCATTTCCAAATAAGATTTATATTTACAATTCCGATGCGACTCTGTCTCTTTTCCTCCTCTTTCGCTTCTTCTCTCTTCCTTTCTCTATTCTTTTTATCTCTTCTTCTCTCCCTTTCCTTTTCCTCTCTCATCCTTTCTTTTCCCATCCCCTTTGCCGTTCTTTTCCTCCCCCCTTCATCCATTCACTGTTCCTCTCTCCCTCTCTCTCTCTCCTTCTTCCGCCTTCACGCTCTTGTTGCACGCCCGTGACCGTCGGCCATCTGTCTTTCTCTACCTTGAATTTCTTTCCTCTCTTATCAGCCACAGGGATTGGACACATTCTTGCCTGCCTCATGTCAGAGTTTGTTTCTCCGCGTTTAACATCCCAACTCGTCTAGGCTTAGTAGCCCTTCCTGTTTGTTTTCACTGCCTTGTTTTTGTTACCGACTTTGACCCACCTCAAAATCTCAAACTTTATTTAACATGCTTCTCGGTAGCAACCGTTATGTCGAAAACGTATCGCGATGTGAAATGCTCGAAATATGAAGTAGTAAAATAGCTAACAACTGATGAAGAGTCGTGTTTTTCATGTTACTTGTTTTACATTTCTTTCTTTCATAGTTCGCAAAATAAATTCGTATTCCATATTTACGTATTTCATTGGATAGTGCTCTTGGAAGGTTTTTTCACAGTACATCTTAATGAAGATGGGTGTCTCTACTTAAGGATCCTGTTTCATATTTGTTTATGCGTTTGTTTGTATTTGTCTATATAGATAAAACCGAAAAAATAAATACACACGTTTTGCTTTGTCAGCGCCATTACTCTGTCTCATACCTCTCTGGGCAATCGAATTCATAGCATTCTAATTGTATTGTTTAATGACTGTAAAGTTGCAAAGGTTTATATTATATTCTATTAAAATCTTAACTTTATAATTAACATCTCTCACCAATTTTATTTGGTAATATTTGTTTATGCTGTATATAAATAAGTGTTTTGTATATCTTCACTTTTATAGATAGAGAAACTTACCAATCGAAAACCAAAACCAACTCCAAATCAATTTACAATAAACTAATGAAGAATAAACTCATTTAATAAACTAATGTAATAAACTTGTTTCAGAGCCAATCCTTTAGTTTCTTTTTGTTTTGCTTTTCCTAATTATATACACTGTGATCTTTATGATTATTAGAAACCGTTACAAGAAAAAATTGATTAAAAGTCACATTTACTTTTCGTTCCGCCGATCATTCATCTGACACCTACCGGTATTCTTCAAGGCCACCGTAACAATCCTCTGCTTTTCTTTTTTCTTTCAAATGTACCTTCGTTTCCAGTGTACCTTCCATCGTACCCAACTCAGACCGACACCCAATCGGCGAAATTTATCTCATCACCACACAACCACTTACATTTAGTACCCAAACACACAAACGCAGCCTCCCAGCACATCTTCACAACTCTCGCTTACACACATCTATCTCCATACAGCCTTGCCTCCCCCATATTACCACTTAACACCTCTACACACACCAACACTTCGATACATACATAATATCTTACACTCTCAGACTATGATATATCTTCCCAGATATACCTGCTCTCTGCCCACGTACACCTATCCAAGTTGCTTCTGTGACATATTTGCAGATTTCTTCACAGACTGAAATTGCTGTCTTTGCGTTAGCTCTATGGCTCTACTGGTATTACTCACTTTCCAAATATCTCAAATGACTTGGAAGATAGATGTTATTTCACAGTTATAATGGATGATTGATTAAATACCTAAAATTGACAGTAAAATTAGTAATGGCATTAAAAACTAAATGAGAAACATAATACTGCAAATAGCATTATCTAGTAACCGGGCTAGATTGCAAAGGCGCATGCTTTTCCGGAATGTCAGTGTTTCGTCCACTTGTGACAGTGATGTTTGTGACTTTAGATTAAACAGCATCATAGAAGACTCGTATATTTTTTTTAATTTTCAGGAAACAATTATGTCAAAAAAGACCAAGAGCACGATGCAGGAAGATAACGGAGTTTTGATGAAGATTCTGAACTGCAGTATGGATTTTTGCCTTGGAAAATGAAGACGATTTGTTTGCTTTGTGATACTGCGATAACGGCATTTACGCTTAACCCTTATCAGCACTATAGGACTCCTAAACATAATAAATATTTCAATTCAGAGGAGGAGGCACGAATGTTTGCAATTTATAAAATTTATTAA
The DNA here is from genome assembly GCF_046866305.1 of Octopus bimaculoides. NCBI lineage: Eukaryota > Metazoa > Mollusca > Cephalopoda > Octopoda > Octopodidae > Octopus > Octopus bimaculoides. The sequence continues at coordinate 10,234,996 of NC_142933.1, forward strand.
AAAATGGAAAACAGAAGCAAAGACAGCTATTTCAGTCTGTGGAGAAATCTGAAAATTATGTCACAGAAGCAACTTGTGAAGTTGCTTCTATATTGGGGGAAAAAGGTAAGCCTTTCAGAAATGTGGGAATTGTGAAAGAGTGTATTGTTGAAGTCGTAGGATACTCAGACACGCATAAGCCTTCGAACTATAAACAATTATCTCTTTCAAAGAGAACCACATCAGATCGGCAGTAAGAAAGTGACAGAACAACTTCACAGTATACATCAAAAGGAAAATGTATAACATTCAGTCGCTTTAGATGAGTCAACTGATACTACTCACTCGACTTAAGTTTATATTTCATTCGTGCCATAACATAGGATTTCATTTAGTACAAAGAATTACTGGCTTTGTGCACTCTTACGGGTGGAACACGAGGAATACATATCTTCACAAACTTTCAAGATGAATGTCAAGAAGTTGGATTGAATTTCGATAATTTAGTGTATGTACATATAATGCTCTTTCCATGAGTGCAACACGCGAAGGATTTATTGCTCAGATGAATAAGTTGTATCAGATCCAGATGTTCTCATTTCTTTTCGTTGTATATTGCATTAGCAAAAGCTATTTTATGTGACACCTCACCGAAAGTCATAAGTATCCATGTCAGTGCAACAGTGCATCGTCAGTTTCGTAACATGCTGCGGTTGGATTAAGAGGTAAGCAGTGCGGATATGATGTATCACTCTAGTGTGTTGACTCGCAAGGACAGGTGTGAGAAAATGTTTTAACTTTACGCGGGCAGATAATAAAATTTATGAAGAACGGAGTAAACAATGTAAATTATTAGAAGAGTGTTTGCATTTCTTTGTGATATCATGTCAAAGCAAAATCAATTGAATATTTATTTGCAAGGTAAAACAAAATCAGTTTATGACATAAGGCACAAGTTGAAGCATTTCCGAAAAAATCTATCTTTCTTGAAAAATCTTCAACTTTAAAATGTAATTTCAACTATACACTTTCCCCATTTAGCTAAGACTATTTATGACCATGAATCCGTTGAAGAATATGCAGGTGTTCTGGATAAATTTAGTGAAGAGTACTGTGAAAAGTTCACTGACTTTGAGAAATATGATATTACGTTGAAACTAGCTTTTCAACCACATTTGGCTGATGCCTGCAAGGTACTTTAAGACTTGCAAATGGAATTAATCACACTCCCAGAAGATGACAGTATAATAACCACGACGTCGTCAGCATGTACAAAATTTGTTGCGAATTTATATTTTCATATTTAAACAAAATCAAGCTCCCTTAAGGTCGCAAATTATGAACGCCCATATAGAAGATCACCTTAATCTACGAACCTTATTATGACTGAATATTATGACTTCTGATAAGGAGAAACTTTCTGCGTGTGAGCTATATCCGTAAACTATCCTGCAGGTTTTAAGGCAGCTATTACAGCGTGTCCTTTCAATTTCTGAGACATCCTTGTGTCTGATATTATTTGTTTGAAATGTAAGGTCTTAAAAAACTGAATGGGAAAAAAAAATTAAACCTCTTGAAACATGTGTCGTGAAAAACATGCCGTAGCTTGTATATGTGCATATCTATCTATCCCTTGATCAATATTTCTAGGGGTTGATCTATTCTGTCGTGTCGATCGGGGAAACCTTTATTTATTCACTTTCTTAACTTCAGGTGCAGTAGAAGACACCATTGTTTGCACTTCTCTACGAGCCATAAAATATCTTTAATTCTCAGCAAGTGTTTTATAAAATGTCATTATTATCAAATTCATGTTTGAGACTGAGATATATTGTCACCAGCTGTTTACTTGTATTGGAGGTGTTACATTCAGTTATAAATACTCATCGCTTTCGCATACATCATTCTTTTAAATTTCTTCACTGATTTTTCCTTTTGATATACGTAAGTGAACTTCTAAAATTATCTTAGTTTTTAATGGAATTTGTATAAAATATTTAAATGATTGTTTTTCATTATAACTCAGATATGATTTTAAAAATTGGAATTTATTCGTCAAAGTTTTCTTATGATGCATTAAAATCGGAAACGCGTCTAATATAAAGTTATCTGGCATTGTGTTGATTTGATTTTCTTGGTAAAGAACAAAAAAATATAAGGTCTAGATCTAAACTAATTTTATTTTTTATTTCTGTGTGTGAATATATGTCCTTGTGCGTTTGTTTTTATCTCTCTCTCTCTCTCTCTCTCTCTCTCTCTCTCTCTATATATATATATATATATATATATATATATATATATATATATATATATATATATAAATATATATATAAATAACCATCTATCTGTTTGTGTGTGTGTTAATGAATGTACGTGTGCGTGTGTGTATATATACATACACACACACACACACACACACACGCACAATAAAATCACGTTTTGTCGAAGTTCAGGGGACAGGCTAAAAACTTCGACACAAGCGAAGATCAAGACAACTTGAAGTTATTTTGTCAATATGAGTTGATAAAAAAATTAGGTTCATTTGTCAGGAGCTAGAACATTAACGTGTTCAAAAGTATGCATTTATTATCAAAAAGTATTTCCAAAATAAAAACTATTATCTTTTAGAATTGCTACATACAAATTAATCTTCTTTGACACTTTGCTTGTTGCTTTTCCTTTTCACTTTTTCTATGAAATTTTTCAACTGAGTAAGAATCGCAAACAAGTCAGCAGAGTTCACGTGGATTTGAATAAATTGTCTCAGGTTAGAGCATAAGGTTACTGCAGAATATGGTGTAGATGTTGGTTGAATTAAATCTTCCGAGTCAGATGTTTTCTCAGTTTCTGTAGCTGTTGGATTGTATTTTTGAATGATAGCGTCTATTATGGCTCCGTCAGTAATCGATTTTGGTGCGATGATGTTATCGTCGACAGAGACGTATTCATCGAAAGAGTCAGATAAGTCAACACCTACTTTTCTTGCTCATCGAAATAATTCTGTGAGTGGTATTTCGTTATTTATGTCATCAGTAGTGTCCAGAGTGTTGTTGGAAAATCCAACGTGTCTGAAGCAGTTTGCTATTGTGGTTCAAGTGACATACGACCAGGCACTTTACAACCAATGCAAAGAATCCAACACAGTATCTGTAGTAAATTTTGAGTTGTTGTCTAATGATGATATAAGCTTGCCTACGAGTAGATGTCGGTAGTGAGGTTTGATGTTCTTTACTATCCCTTGATCCATAGGCTGAAACCTTGAGGTAGTGTTGGGTGGTAAAAGATGGAGTGTCATTTTAGTGAGATGCGTGTTGCGTGTGAAGCATTCGCACCTAGACTTAAGGATGTCATTCGAAACAAAGGTGGTCATATCAAATAAATGTGGTAGTTTTACAATTGTGTTTCCTTTACTAATGCATTGCAACGCTCAAACCTGAAATATAATAATATTTTGCTCTTGCGAAATTTAAAAAATTCGGTTGCGTTCATTTTGGGAAACCCCGTATATAAGATTACATTCCATGTCTATTTTTCCCTAACATAAAAAGAGACAAGAAATATGGTTTGAGGGAAATTTGGCTATTACTTTTAACAAGTCAAGTAATGACATACAGACACACCTCGTTGTCTCATATTTCAATGATTTAAAAAATTTTGTGGTTTATAAAATGTTGCACATATTTCGTTGCTTTAGTGTATCGCAAATTTGTAGACGTACTGCATGTTTCTTTACTTCATTACAAATAATGTGTATTTTTGTATTGTGCTGCGAGAAGGCTGTAGATTTTGTAGTTACTTATCAGAGCGGGGTTTGTGTAAGGCATAAGGTATGTTGTCACCTAGAGTTTGGAGTTTAATACTTTTGTAACTTGTTGACTTTGAAAGGTATTATTGTAAATATTTGTGCAAGTTTTACTGTGATGTAAATGTGTTCGCATGTCCTTGCAGCATGATGTCAGTTTATTGAATGTGTTGCATGTATAGCAGGTGCCTTACTACTACTTGCCTTGAGAAAATTTCAGGAAACTAAAATATGGTAATTCTTAACAATAACCGCAAGAAAAATCATTATATCATGCTTCATGTTTTGCTTAAAATCTTTTCTTCAATAAACCTCGTTCAAAAGGATTTTAATTTTTATGTTATTATAGGCACTATAGTTTAAGTATCCCATTCCAATTCTATTAAATTATGAGCGGATTTATGTGTGAGTGTGACAGGACGTCCAATACTAGGGGAATTTTTCGTTTTTGAAGTCTGATGGTTTGGTCAACTTCTGCAGCCAGTCGGGGAAAATTGTTGTAGTTGTAGTCATCCAAACTTTTTTGTTTCCAATGTTTTCTGTGATTAGCGTTTTGACGCCTTTGAAGCTCCTGGGATTGAATGATTTTCCAATCACTAACAATGCAAGTTTGTGGATGGCAAACATGTTAATGCATAGTATGACAGTGATTCAGTCTTTTTGAGAGTTTTCCACCGTTACATTGTCCTCCTTTACGTGTAGTGATTTGGATGTTAGCAATTTGTGAAGTCCAGATTGGTCGGTGTTGTAGATGTCATCAGGCGAATACTTGGTAGTGTAATGGTGTATTATGTATCCACTCGTTTGACTTCGACGCTGTTAGCTTCCTCATTAATAGTTTTAAAAGTTATGTTATAGCGTTATTTGAAGCGACTTAGGCATCTTTCACTACAGTTGAAATTTGTGTGTTGAAGATTCTTCGCCAGTTTGAGCGATTATGCTTGCAAAATAGGCCAAAATACTGGGATATTCTGAATTCGGGCAGTCTGAAACCACAAAAGTGGTGCTCCTTCAACGTCTGAATATTTGCAGAAATGAATTCTCTTGTGTTACAAACCACTATTTTGGTAGGCGTCTTTGATTTTAGAAGATGATTTTATCCATGTAGACAGTGTGCTAAGAAGTATTTCAAGCTGTTTGGCAACTTCTATTTTTTTTTATTCACTTTTTTGAATATCGAGAATGGCTTGGTATTTGATTTGTATTTTGTGTACAGTGAGTTTTCTTTTAACTAACGTCATATGTAATTTATGAAAAGTATCACTTTGACACGAATCAAAAAAAAAAACTTCAAGTCAAGTGCACACGACTATCTCATACCTTAAGTCAGCAATGATCATCGAATTGTTTGGTAAAATTCTCAAAAAGCTTTGTACAATTTGGTATTATCAATATTCCAAAAAATATACACAAAGCCAATGCAGAGTACTGTAAAAAAGCAAAAAAGAAACAATCGATTAAAACTCACGAGGGGTCTATTTTACAAAATTTTTCTTTTAAAAATTTACATTTTTACGGTACAAGTTATGCGACAAAGCGTTTGAACTCAAAATTGAGATTCTCTTAATAATTTAAAAATTGTCACACTAGAAGCTTGAAAATATAGACTGAAACAAGCTTGAAATTTCAATGTGAATCGAAGAAAGTAGATTTTAAGAATGGAGTCAAAATAATAACATTGTTTATAATTTAATGTAATGCTATGAAAAGTTGTGATGCTGTGAAACAAATTTACTCCCAAAACATACGACTACTACACATTGTAATCTCTTCGTAATCATATAAATATTATGTGTTTTAGCTCATTTGTGTTTTCAAATACGCATGAACACTAAATGCGAAATAAGCATGTTTACTAACTTCCTTTTGTGATTCTCGAAAATACATCCTTATTAATTATATTTTGTATATAACAGAGTATTACTAAATTACAATAGCACAATGTCTGATGTGCACTCGGCTCAAATTAAGAAGGAATACATGAAATCCTTGTGTCCTGAGAATAACGTAAATTGTGTTAAAAGGTAGCAGCATAAATAAAATTCAATATAAATGACAACACATGCAAATGTATTAAGAAAACAATATTACTTTTAGCGCAATAAATATAATGTGTGGTAAGGAAAATACTACTATTAAATATAATTGTAGTTGAAATAGCAATAATTACACAAAATCAGGTTCCGCGTTAACAATATTAACCAGATTAGAAAAGAAAATAGCATAAACGAGAAGGACAATAAGGGGGATGAATGCTATTATAAGGACAGTACTATACAATCGTATAGGAAGAAGTATTTTAATACTATAGTTCGCACTAAGACTGGAAATATGAATGTGATATGTCTAATCGAGTTAGCAAAATTAGTTTCGGTCGACTTACTTTTAAACCTGCTGGGATCGGCACTAGCAATTATAAAGGATTTAGACGATTACATAAGAGAATTTCAGCCTGGTTTAATCCTCCTCTCGGACTCAATGGTAAAACTAATATCTCCACGAAATTTTTCATGGTTCTGGGCAAACACTTTCCTTCAACTTGCTCTCGACTCCTTTCCGCCGGAGAACTTGTTGGCCTTGTGTCAAAATCTGAAATAATTATTGGTCAGTTGGCAGAATCGTTAGCACACGGGGTGAAATATACATATATATATATATAACTGCATGCATATATACATAGATAAATACCAGAAGAAATAAAAATATTAAATATGGAAGAGAGAGACATACGTAGATATGTGTGTGTATGTGTGTGTGTGTATCTGTGCGTATGTTTGTGTGTGTATATACACACACGCATATATCCGCAGGTAAACGTATACACACGCAAATATACACATAGATACATACACACACACACACACACAAACACATATATCTACATATGGCATACGCACACTCGCATATCTACATGCGTTGTTCCTCTTTTTCCTTGAAATAGAAAACAGTTACCAGTTTAATCACCTCAAATTACATTTGTACTTCCAGATCTTTATGACACGATTACTTCTTATTTGTTTGCTGATTTTGGCTGCATTAACACATGTTATCGCAGTACCTAAACGCGGTAAGTTGCCAGTCATATATGAAAATACGTTTCCTGTGCACCAAATCTTTTCATCTATTCTATCAATCAGACTTTTTGTGTTTTGATTGCGTTACAATTGCCGGTAATTGGTTTCCATTGTCAGCAATTGACAATATTTTTACACAGATGTATACATGTATGAATACACACACACTCACATAGACACACAGACACACACTGTATCAGACACACGCACACATTCACATAAACAGACATACACACACATACATTCACATAGACACACAGACACACACTGTATCAGACACACGCACACATTCACATAAACAAACAGACACACACATACATTTACATAGACACACAGACACGCACATATATATGAATGAATAAGGAAAATTTACGTGTGTTAGTTCGCTACGGCTGTTTCATGCAACTATTTTATTTGATTAAGGAAAACAGAACATCATTGGAAAGAAGCCGTTGTTGTCAGATGACCGCATAGACTTCGAACATAAACTTCAAACACCAATGCTTTAACATATTCACATGAATAATGAAACTCAAAATGTTTGCATTGCTTGTCGTCATATCTCTGGCAGAAAGAGTTTAGAACGTATTGCATATCTTGTCAGGTGTACTATGATTAAGAGAGTGGCAGAAGAAATACGGCAAAACTGCGTGGTGCAAACACTCCGTTACAGAGATTTGATATTGAATATTCAATTAATATTATTTGACTGAGCGGATACTGACCTAACAAGGTGCTTCAATTTAAGTTCCTAATTCAACCAAATCTTAATTATATATATATACATACATACATACATACATATATATATATATATATATATATATATATATATATATATATATATATATATATATATATATATATATCTAAGATAGAGAGTATGGTGGATGATTACACGTGGTTAAATATATAAGGAAAGAAATAAGGCGAAAAACACATTTGTTTACAAAACTAAAGAATCTATTAGAATCATCATAGCGAACGTATTATACAATATAATAAAAAATAAGATTTTTTCTTCCAGCATAAAAATCGGTTTTGCTATTCATTTCAAATTTTGAGATTTGGATGCAATTCTGTATTATGGATTTTGTTTGCTAGGGTGATAATTGGTAATCAAGGTATTTTTCAGTAAAGGGGTGGTAAATCTATAATTTTTAATATTGGCTGCAATAGATTGGGTAAGTCTTTAATTTTCAATATAAATTTATATTTAATTGTAGAATATATTTTTCGAAAAAAGATGCCTCCTTATTTAATCGTACCTGTATTTAGGTTCAAATAGCAAATTGGTATAGGAAGATTAGGAACTGTGCTGGCAGTTGTTCTGTACATCTCTCAATGTGTTCATTGAGATATATCTGGCGATATTGTGGGGAAGATATCTGTTGGCTATGGACTGGACATCTCCGTCTGAGAGACATTCCTGTCGACTCTATACAGTTTTTGTCACAGCCGAGCATCTGATTACATAAATGAAGATTCCAGAGGCACAAGTGAAGTTGGATTTACTTTTGAATTTTTGCCCTTGTCCTAAAATGGAATTCTGAACTTTCCAAAAGATTGGGACATTTTCCGCAGCTAGAACAACTACATTTCGTTTTCACTCTTGCGTCCGTTATTCCTGAGAATGATTTAGCATTTGTTAGCGTCTTCTTTAATGTTTTTGGTTGTTTACTGCGTTTAATAATTTTATGTGTACGTAGAATTTCTTTCAGTTTTGGGTCCTTATGGAGTACTGGGAGATTTTGGACAATGATGTAAAATGCTTCTTTGTTTCTAGGGTTTTATGTGGAAACATAAGAGAGTGTTTTCAGAGTAGGTGTTTTCTTGTGCTCGACTTTTCAAAATATTTTAATGTCAATCGATTTTGCATGTTTAATGCCTTCCTTTATGATATGAATTGGTTGGTGTCTGTCCTTGAGTATGTATTTAAGCTCTTGCAATCTTGGTTCTCTGGAAGTTTTGAAAACGTTGCAGACGATATTTGTTTTGCTATATCTTGGCTCACATGAGCTAAATAATAGGAATTCTTTAGAGTCTGTGGTGTGTAAAATATGTTCGTTTATATTTTTTGTTAATTTTTTTAACCAGTATGTCTAGGAATGGGAGTTCCTCTCACTTGTGTCCCATTGTAAATTGCATTTTGGTGTTAATGCTATTAAGGAGTCTTTTGAAATCCAGACGTTTGTCTATGTTTTCATACCAGAAGATGAGGCAGTCGTCCAATAATCTTTTCTAATTTTCTTTTATGCATTGAGAGGGAGGGTTTCCAAAATTTGAAAACGACACCAGATATATGGTTATTTCTACATAACCCTTTGCTAGGTTGGCAATGGTCGGGGCTGCTCTAGTTCCCGTGGCCATTCCGGATGTTCGGCGATCAACAGTGGTGTCAAACATCAAATGGTTGTTTTGAAGGATGAATTTTAGTGATTCGATTATGAAATCTTTGTTGATCCGTTGTGGTATTTCTTCTGGATATTTGTCCACTCAGAACCGGATCTCTTCTATTCCATAATTATGGGGTATATTAGTATATATGTTTATCACATCAAATGAAATCATGCGCGTTTGTTCCTTGACCTTTTTTGGTGGGTGATTTAATATATCTAAGTCATCTCTAATATAACTTTTGAAATATTTTAGAAATCGTTTCAGAAGAATGTCCATGAGGCAAACTTAGCAATAATGGACCGTAGTTTTAGGTCTCCTGGTGTTGGTGTATGTATGCATGTATTTATGCAACAATAACAACAATAACAACAACAAAAACAACAACAACAACAATAATAATAATAATAATAATAATAATAATTATCATTGTTATTATTATTATTATTATTATTATTTTATGTTTGACTTTTGTTTTGCATTTGTACAAGTTGGATCAAAGTCTCACCCAGAGACCTCAAGAGACTATTATTATTATTATTATTATTATTATTATTATTATTATTATTATTATTATTATTATTATTATTATTATTATTATTATTATTATCATTATTGAGTGAGAGAGCAGTGCATGCCATCAAAGTGACACTGGGGTAAAATATACAAAGCCCATTATACCCATCATGACTACCCGTCTGATAAGGGTACACTAGGCACATGCATCACAACCATATGTGTGCAACATGATAATCTCATACCAAGATAAACAGCGCATGACCTCGCAGGTGGGGCCTAGTTAGAATTTTCTTCAGGTCGAGTAGACCATCCCGCTCAAAAGGTCCCTGAATAAGGTTTGTTTAATGATGTTGAGCAGAACACCCATGTTTCCGAAGGGGGATTATTCAACCCCCAAAGAATTCATCTCAACACATGGCTATGATGTTCCCCCACTACTTCTGCTCGTGATCAGAGATGCATATATCGTCACCCACCAAGGGACATGCTCAACTCGTTAAGGTCAAGCAACTGACAACCAAATCTGTGGTATTGAGCAGAATAATTGCTGTAGCCCATCTTTTTATATCAAGACAAAACAATGTACATGATAACATTTCCAATCAATTAAGATCAGAAGCCATGAGAACAACTGCCTGGTACTGCAATTATTATTATTATTATTATTATTATTATTATTATTATTATTATTATTATTATTATTATTATTATTGTTGTTGTTGTTGTTGTTGTTGTTGTTGTTGTTAGCTTCATTTTTTTAAGCGTTCATGACTTGTGGCCAGCAAAAAAACGCCTACACCGAAACCTGAAATCCGGTGTTTCCTATATTTATGCGATTTATCATTTCACACCAAAACCTTTTGGTTTGCCCAAACCACGCTTGTAATTAGGAGAAACCTTTGTAGAAGTACGTACCTGTCCATTAAATTGGTTTCAATATATTTCTCACACGTATTTGTTTTATGGAGACAGGACCGAGAAAAGAGGTAAACGATCCGACTGAGTTTCATATACAAATTCGAAGGAAGTAAAAGTTATGATCTCAGATGGATATTATTGGAATCATCTTTACTTACCCTAATTTATAATAAATCTGCCTTGTAAAATATCTAATATTGTTTAATGGATATTATTATAATGTATGTATTCTTCTTTAGAGTGCATGGGATGTATCGTCGAGAGAAGATGCCGCAATAACGGAGAAGAATGGGTGGAAAAGATGTTCGATACGTGTGCCAGGAGAATATGCGAGTGGATTAATGGTCACCTGAGAGTAAATGAAACACATTTGTGTAAGTTGACAAAGAAAATTTTTACTTCCTCCCTTCATTGCGTTTTATACTTGCTTTGTTTTGAATGCGATAGGCCTTGTTCAGTAACTCTTAACCCCTCGATTCCGAGTTCGATTCCAGGCAGTGACCTGAATAATAATAATAGTAGTAGTAGTAGTAGTAGTAGTAGTAGTAGTAGTAGTAGTAGTAGTAGTAGTAATTGTCTCCATGTGCAGTCTGCTTGCGCCTACAGAGTATCTCAACAGGCATGATAGAGCTGCACAATATATTCACTGGGTAATATGCAAAAACCTGGACTTGCCCCATGATAAAAACTGGTGGGAACACAAACCACCCCCAGTACTTGAAAATGATCACATTGCACTCCTCTGGAACTTCACCATTCAAACTGACAGAAAGATAGACGCAAATAGGCCAGACATCATACTGAAAGACTTCAGACAAAAATCATGCCTCCTCATTGATATGACTGTCCCAATTGATATAAACGTATCTGTCAAGACCTACCAAAAACTGAGCAAATATAAAGATCTTGAAATAGAAATTAGCAAAATGTGGAATCTGAAGACGAAAACAATACCTATTGTCATAGGTGCCCTGGGAATGACAGCGAAACGGGCTGATTACTACCTAGCTCAGATACCAGGAAACCCCAAAATGGCTGAAGTCCAAAAGATAGTGCTCATGGGAACTACCCATATCCTACGTAAAATACTGTCTATGTGATCTCAAATTTTAAAGCAAACATAATTTTCTTATGGTTTCTTAAACATTCACTTGAACAAAACTGTACAAATCCAAATATATGGTACCCTAGGCATAACACCTACATGAACTTCTAACTTGTTGTCTCTTGAGGTCTCTGGGTGAGACTTGGATCCAACTTGTACAAATGCAAAACAAAAGTCAAACATAAAATAATAATAATAATAATAATATCATCGAAAATTACCTTAGCAATGAGAAACCAGGTTTGAAATTTCCCCAAGACACCTGATGAAGGCTGAGGGTATATCAGCCGAAAGATTGTGTTAACAACAAACAAGATGAGGACAAATATCCGTCAAATGTAAATAAAGTAAATAATGAAATATTTATATCTGTATTTATCATTATTTGATTCAAGCACGAGGTACGGCTGAAAAGTTCAATGGATGAGTAAGATGTTCTCATGGAATGTGACCAAATAAAGTTGATTTTTCAGCATATTTCCCTTTGCCGTAAATACACACTTATTCCATCCATGCTGCAATCATTGGATCCCATTGGTGAAAAAAGCTTTTATCCTTTTGGTCACAAACTCATCAACAGTATACGTGATATCATCGACACTGCGACATGGTCACAGTCATGCGTTTATTCATGTTGGAGAAGAGGTGAAAGGCAGACAGGGCGAAATCAGGAGATAAGAGAGGATGATCAACCGTTTCAATGCCATATTCATAGCAGTCCTGATGAATCATGACCACTTTCTTCAATTTTCCTTGGGGTTCGTTTTTGATAGCCCTTCGAAACCACCTCAACAGATTGGGCTAGTTCTCTCCATCAATGGTTTGTCCTTTTTGATGATAATCAATAAACCTCTGGATATTTGCATCCCCCAAAATTAAGATGTCTCTTCCCCTGCAGATGAAAAGATGTCATTCTTTGGAGTAGGTAATGAGGGATGTTTCCACAAAATAAATTTTTTTATTACTGCCTCATGCATTGTCACATTGACTCTCGAAGTGCTGAACCAAATACAACTCCTGGGTTAGGATTATGAAACGTTGAAAGAAACCAGTTGAATGTACCTCTAATATTATCAGATTTTCCTGTGATGATATCAACTTGGTGTGTCTTTGATCAGGTGTGAGTAGACGTGGCATCCACCGAGCCGAAGCCTTTGTCCTGCCAAATCAATCGAGCAGAAGATGCTGAAATCTCTCATATCTTTCCTACATGATAACACGCCTCCCCAAGTAAACACAAAAGTACACTCACATTACTTCCATAAATGATATAAGTGACACCTCTATTCTCTGGTGTTACATTAAACTAAACTCAAAGTAGCATTTAGTTTTGTCATCATGTCCTCCACCCTCCCAAAAATCGTAAACAATGCATATATATGAACAATAGTTAGTAACATTATTGAGCGTGGTTTAATCTTAAGCATTTTGTTCACGCATTATTGAGGACATATTAAGGTGTTGAGCAGGTTCAGTAAATGATAACTTTTATAACGTGTGAAGGCGCTTCGCTTAGTGGTTACGGTATTCGTCTTACGGCCGTGAGTTCGATTCTTGGCAGTATGTTGTGTTCTTGAGCAAGACACTTTAATTCACGTTGCCCCAGTCCAGCAAGATAGCAAAAATGAGTTGCATTTGTATTTCAGAGAAATACAGGTACCGCAGAACTACGTTAAGGTCACTCAATTGGAACACTCGATGTTTTGACCGGCGTAGTGTCAGTTTTACTCATGTAACCGAATATAATGCTTCATATACCTTTCATGCTACTGGTGTATAAAGAAACTGGAATGTCTTCTACCTGTCCTTAAAAACGAGGTACAAAATATACAAACGATTGCTTTAATCTATTCCGATTTTAGGAATATGAACTCAATATCAAAAGTGCATAATAAGTTTCGTTAAATAAACATATATACCAGAATATCACTAACTGAAAAGATAAGAGGGCAAACTAGTTAGCACATCGGGCATTTTCACTCACCGGAATTCTTTCTGGCTTTCTGATTTGAATGCAAACTTTTCCGAGGTCGATTTTGCATTCGATCCCTTCGAGGTCGATAATATAAGTACCAGTTAAGCATTAGAGTCATTGTAATCGACTTACCCGTTCCCATGAAATTGCTGACCTTTTGCCAATGTCTTGTTGCAGTATAGGCATAATTATGTCATAGAAATAGTTTTAATAGAATAATTAATATATCGTGCGTTTTCTTATCAACAACAGATTGTAAGCTGGATGATGGTAGATGTGTTACTAAAAACACACAATGGACTATCGTCAGGGACGGGTGGGCCTGCTGGACTCACACCTGCACCTACGGAGGACCTAAAAACGTTAAAGCCGTAAAGAAATTTCTTGGAACATGTTTACCTCCGTGAGTATACACCTGAAGCTGTTTAACTTAACTCATATATTACATCTTCTCCATGCCATTGTTGCGTTGTCTTGTAACATTTCCCCTTCAGTTCTAAATTATAACTCCAGTTAGCTCTAATTTAGAAGTGGAAATACAAATCATAGCATTTCCTGTTGAATATTAAAACTGATAAAATAACTATATTTTTATTTCATAAGTGTCTGTTTATTTTTCAGTAAAGCCAATGTCAAACCGCTTTCTCTTTTTTTAAGTAAATCAAGACTGCGGCCATTTTGAATGGTCTACATGACCAAATGGACACTTGCAATTACGTATGTTTCAAAGTAGTTCTTATGCTGTCGGGTTCATTTGTGGAATATAGAGTATACAAATGAAATATTTTATGTCTGTATGTATACCAACCACGTGGTTCCGGGTTCAGTCCCACTGCGTGACACCTTGGGCAAGTGTCTTCTACTATAGCCTCGGGCCGACCAAAGCCTTGTGAGTGAATTTGGTAGACGGAAACTGAAAGAAGCCCGTCGTATATATATATATATATATATATATATATATATATATATATATATATATGTGTGTGTGTGTGTGTGTGTGTGTGTGTGTGTGTGTGTGTTTGCGTGTCTGTGTTTGTCCCCCTCCATCGCTTGACAACCGATGGTGGTGTGTTTACGTCCCTGTAACTTAGCGGTTCGGCAAAAGAGACCGATAGAATAAGTACTAGGCTTCCAAAGAATATGTCCTGAGATCGATTTGCTCGACTAAAGGCGGTGCTCCAGCGTGGCCGCCGTCAAATGACTGAAACAAGTAACAGATTAACGAGTAAAGAGATACAAAGGAAATAGT
>NC_142933.1:10255013-10285013 GCF_046866305.1 Octopus bimaculoides
AAAGGAGATTTTATAACCAAATAAATAGTGGAGAACGAAATACTGAAGATGAGAAACCTGATGCAGAGGAAGCTAGAAAGTTTCTGGAGTAATATTTGGGATAAATCAGTCAATCACATGGGAGATGTAGTATGGTTGAAGAAAGTGAGAGAAGAATCAGTGAGTGAGAAGCAGCCGTGTTAGGAAAAATGCCAAATTGAAAGTACCAAGGACCAGATTTAGTTCAAGGGTACTAGCGATAGAAATTCAGTAGTTTACATGGGAGGCTGAGGGAACAACTTCAGGATTGCCGAAATGGAGGAATAAAACAAGATGGGATGACTAGAGGGAGGACAATACACATTACAAAGGATAAGAGCAAGGGAAACACAGTTAGTAACTATAGGCCGATCACTCGTCACAGGAACGCTTTCAGAAAGCATTTACAAGAATTTACGAAGCTACCGAGAAAACCTCCATAAACACATGCGATTGAAAGCGAGCTTGTGAGAAGATATATAAAAAGACTTCACATTAATTGTGAATTAGGTAATTTCAAGATTAAAATCTTATATGCATTTTCTTCCATCGTCATTGCAATATATGTAAAAAATATGTGAACACGTGTTAACATATATCATAGCAATGCAAGTTTCTACGTCTATACACAAACACTTGCAAGATTTGAGTGTTCCCACGACGACCGCATGAATTTATATCAAAATAGGACCGCAGAGAATGCGGGTTTTTGATGAGGAGTACATATATTCTACTAATATTTTATTTTTGATTTATTTAGTTGTATTCATAAAATAAGGATAAAAATCACGTTAATGGTAATTTTCAGGTAGTCAGCATGGAAATAAGCATAAGTAGTGCATGTATAAAATTTGAATGAAATTGGTTGGGGAGTTCTCGAGTTTTAGTGAGGCACACATACCGACACAGACAAACACATACACACACATACTCATACACAGATTCTCAGTTTTATACACACACACACACATACACACACGCACACACACATATAAATATATATATATGTGTGTGTGTGTGTGTGTGTGTGTGTGTGTGTGTGTTTATGTGTGTGTGTGCGCGCGTATGTGTGTAAATTTTAAAACAAAACTGTCACCACTACTACATGAACTTGATGATTGCATATTTAAATGCATGAAAGTACGAGTTCAATCAGAATGGATATTTGATATTCTATCATTTCATTATATGATATTAACATATATTATATCATTATAAGATTGTAAATAAAACGTGAAAATCAAAGTTGGAATTTCTTAGAGCAATATATATATTCCGGTTTCGGTTTAGGCGTTGTTTGTTGCTACAGATCGTGAGCGCTAAAAAAATAAAGTTAATAATAATAATAATAATAATAATAATAATAATAATAATAATAATAATAATGCAGTAGCAGGCAGGGGCTCTCATGGTTTCTGATCTTAACTGATTGAAAGTGTTAAACATGTACATTGTTTTGTCTTGGTATAAAAGATGGGCTACAGCAAATATTCTGCTTATTACCACAGATTTGCTTGCCAGTTGTTTAAGCATGTCCCTTGGTGGCTGAGGATATGTGCATCTATGATCACGAGTAGAAGTAGTGGGGGAGAATCATAGCCATGTGTTGAAAGGAATTCTTTGAGGTTTGGAAACATGGGGGTGTTGTTCATCATCCCTAAACAACCCTTATTCGGGGACCTTTTTAGCGAGATGTACTACTCGACCTGAAGAAAATTCTAACTGGGTCCCACTTGCAAGGTCATGCGCTGTATACCTTGATATGAGATCACTATGTCGTACGAGTTCGAGCTACTATTAACGTAGACGCTTCAAAGTCATTGATAGCACGACAGGCGAGTCAAAGATAGTAAGAGGCGGAATGTCGCCACAACGTAATAGTGGCGCCAAGAATTTGCGAGTGGACGGGGAACCAAAATCATAACAGTTGCGACGAGGATATAAACAATTCACGCGGACAACGTGCATGAACAATTTAGTCATATTAACTAAGACGTCTCCGAAACGGCCCGTCGATGAAACTTTTTGATCCAATGAACATTGTCTCTAATTTTAGTATGTCCTTTAAAAGCTGTAAAATGTCTGACTTTCTACTTTACACATGCTTTGTGTTCTAACTTGAAAAGCCACATCATACATCAACATGGATCTAAGGTATAAGTACAGAAGGATCTTAGCATGCCTTTTGAGGCCTCCGTTAGGTAGGTATACGTTATGCCATACGTGGCATTCAAAGGTATGCACAGATATATTGTCAGAGTAGTTGGTGGAGGTTAGTTTTTCATTGGACCGCATGAAGACAATACAAAAAAGGACGACTCACACAATCACGTTCCAACGAGTTCGAAAAAAAAAAAACTCGTTGGAACGTGATTATGTGAGTTGTCCTTTTTTGTATTGTTTTCATGGAGTCTTTCGTGTCGTGGAGCCTCCTGATGAGGAGAGTGTCTGGTTCTTTTGAAATATGAAACGCATGTCATATTAACTAACACGTCTCTGAACAATATATAGTTTTAGAGAAATTTGGATGTTTATCCCTAATATATATATATATATATATATATATATATATGTGTGTGTGTGTGTGTGTGTGTGTGTTTGTATGTATGTGTGCGTGTGTGTTACAAATGCATACATACACATATATACAGAGATAAATAGATAGATATATCCATCCATCCATCCATCCATCCACCCATGCATACATACATACATACACACACGCCCACAGACATATTCATATACAGAAACAGAAAATACAATTAGTTTAGATTTAGACCTTTTACCCTTTATTCATTACCAATAAAATCAAATCAAGTTACAACTAGAAACCCTTTAAATTAGACACATTTCCCATTTTATTTATTATTATTAGAAAACATTGACGAACAAATTCAGTTTTTGAAATCCTATCTGAGTTATAATGCAAAAGAGTCATGTAAACATTTCATACAAATTCCATAAAGAAAATAAAATATTTTTAGAAGTTCACTTACGTATACTAAATAGAGAGAGCAATGAAGAAACACGGAAAAAATAACGAATGCGAAAACGATCCGTATTTATAACAAATGTAACACCTCCAGTACTAGTAAACAGCTGGTAACAATATATCTCTGTCTTTATTATCCCAAAACTGAAATGTATAATAATGACATTTTATAAAATACTAGCTGTCAGAGACATTTTATGGCTCGTAGTGAAGTGGAAACAATGATTTCGTTATTTCTCCTGAACTGAATAAACAATTTTGCCCCGATCGACACAACACAATGAGATAAATAGATCGATAGGTAGACAGATATGCGCATAAACAAGCTCCGTCAGATTTTTGGCGACACATCTTTCAAGAGTTTTAACTTTTTTGCCCATTCAGTTTTTTTAAAACCTTACATTTCAAATATCTAACGTGAAACACAAGGATGCCTCAGCAATTGAAATGGTATGCTGCAATCGTTGCTTTAAAAAGCGCAGAATAGTTTGCTGAAAGTTTCTCTTTATTTATTGAGCAAATGTGCCAGAAATAATCGATAAAACATTCAGAAGTCACAATATTCAATCCTTGTGTATCGACATCACACTTCTTCAGTTTTCCAAATTTACGATCATTTTACAATTCTCTTTTTCTTCTGTCAAGAATCGACACTAAACTCTTCGGGGAACTTATATCAACTATCTTCCTTTCGCATGAAGGTTGTTTATTTCCTTTTCTGTCCGTCAATGTTCTCTTCTCATTGATCTTCAATAGCATTCTTTCTTGGATTACGACCGAAGCCGTGTCGCTGCACAATAGAACACCAGGAAGTTGCAGCATCTTTCCTATTGTCTTCATTCCCGTTCACACTGTTATCGTTGGCTATTTTGCTCGGCATTTTCATACATAAATGAGTTGTATTTTAGCTTACCACCGACGGGTAATTTTATCAAGATATTATCTCCAGCAAAGTTGCCCACCACGTTATATCAGGTTTTATGTGTCCTGTAGAAAGGATGGGAAAGGTTTGATCATTCGTGAAGATAGTGTTAATGCAGGGGATGAGTACAGAAGAACACAGCTAATATGTAAAAAATGATACGTGTGTACGTGGGAAGGGGCGAGTAAAAATGGGTGGTTGAGGAGAATATTGGGAAAGAAATTTGAAACCCAGAGGACTACAGTTTTGGTGAGAAAATATGTTCCTGTTCATTATGGAGGTGAATGGCAGGAACTCTCGTCATGGTGAGGATGTAAGTATACCTATTGGTGTTAGATGAATGATCAACGAAACGAAAAGGAAATGTTGATTTTGAGTCAAACTTTACTTCTGATTGTCTCTAAAACTCATAAAGATCACAGTGTATACATAAGAAAAACCAAACAAAAAGTAACAGTAGAGTTAGATGAATGATCGGCGGAACGAAAAGTAAATGCTGACTTTTAATCAAATTTTTCTTGTAACGGTTTCTAATAATCATAAAGATCACAGTGTATATAATTAGGAAAAGCAAAACAAAAAGAAACTAAAGGATTGGCTCTGAAACAAGTTTATTACATTAGTTTATTAAATGAGTTTATTTTTCATTAGTTTATTGTAAATTGATTTGGCGTTGGTTTTGGTTTTCGATTGGTAAGTTTCTCTATCTATAAAAGTGAAGATATACAAAACATTTATATACAGCGAAAACAAATATTTCCAAATAAAATTGGTAAGAGATGTTAATTATAAAGTTAAGATTTTAATAGAATATAATATAAACCTTTGCAACTTTACAGTCATTAAACAATACACTTAGATGCTATGAATTCGATTGCCCAGAGAGGTATGAGACAGAGTAATCGTGCTGACAAAGCAAAATGTGTCTATTTATTTTTCCGGTTTAATATATAGACAAATACAAACGTATAAACAAATATGAAGCAGTGTCCTTAAGACTAGACATGCATCTTGATAAAAATGTACTGTAAAACTCTTCAGAGAGCACAAGCAAGTCTGATATCGTGATGATTTCCAACAGACGCACCATTTTGCGCGTCTTCCATTGCTTATTATTCCATGTGTATTAAGATGGAAGTCGGTAACAATAAATCTTCCTTGCAAATAGATCTTCACGGTAAAGTTTGAAATAAGCTGTTAGAGTAGTTCCTTTAGGAACCAATGACTGTTGAGCGGCGATTGCAGCTGGGATATCGACACATTGCCCATTTTTGAGACGAACAGCCGAATGTTGAATGTTTGCTCTTCAAAGGTAGGATGTTCAAGCTAAAGTCGGTATATATGAACAAGGTAGAAGCCTTCAGTATCAATAAATCAATTTGGAGAATATTTAGATTTCCAATATATGAACGATAACGGTCATGTAATGGAAATGCAAATATTCTCCAAAATGCTTCATTGCTGCAGATGTAACTACCTTGTTTTCATATATACTGACTTCATCTTGAACATCCTGTCTTTGTAGAGTAAACAGTGCAGCGTCAGATCTTTTGTTTACATATTTGCAGACATATTTTATGGATTTCACCCAAGTTGTAAAATTCAAAATTGATATGAGCATTAAATATTTTGAGTAACAATGGGTAATATGGAACAATCCACCTATTGCCAATTGTAAATTGTTCAACTTTTGCTTGGAAAACCTCCAACTCTTGCTTGGCAACCTCCAACTCCATGTTTCCTTCTTTCTTAGGATGCATAACCATCATCTCCAAGTTGAGTTCAAAAAACTTCCTAGATATTTCTCTGTATATCTATTGTCTTGCATACATGGTCAATTCTTGTTAAGAGCTCCACACACAGAAAATAAGTCCCGGAAATTTCAAGTGTTACCATTCTAACTTTGCTCAGGCAGCACCATTGATCAAACACAAATAAATTAAGAAAACATTTTTATTTGAAAATACGGACTACAGTTAAACATACTTTAATATCTTAAAACAATATGCTTGGACTGTCGACTGGTGTCGGAACAATGGGGCAATCCTCCAATTACCTATAGAAACGCACACTTCCTGCACGCCTTCGCAAATAACCACAATATTCCTACCTCCTAGGAATACTCATCCATAGCAAGAACACAGACGGACTTATATATACAAATATATGCACACACACAAAAATACACAAGAAAATTTAACATCCACAAAGACTTAGACTCACACACACACACACACACACACACACACAAACACACACACACACACACACACATACACATATATATATATATGTACAGGCACATACACGTACATATTTACAAATGCACACACACCACTCTGACAAACACAAAACACACACACACCACCCTGCGAAATACAAATGACAAATGCACACATACAGGCCGATACGTTCAAAAATACAGACGTGTGCACGCACACACCATCCTCACAAACACAACACACTCACATACACACGCGCACACACGTACTCACACAGAACTCTGAGAAATATAACACGCCCTCATATACATGCATGCATGCGTACAGACACACACACACACACGAGACGCACACACACACAGCGATGCACACCACGCTGACTAACGTAACACGCACATACACAGAAATGACTGCAAACTTTTAAGTGGACGATTGAGCGGTTTCCTTCTGGCCAATATCATCATATATATTATATAATCATATATAATATACATAGATATAATATACGTTGGTGCACCAGCATGAACGCGGCTGACTTCCGAACTCTGAAACGAGTAAAAGAGTAATATATATATATATATATATATGTGTGTGTGTGTGTGTGTGTGTGTGTGTGTGTGTGCGCGTGCGTGCGTGTGTGCATGTGTGTGTGTGTGCGTGTGCGTGTGTGTGTGTGTGTGTGCTTGTCTGTGTTTGCCTCCTCCACAAGCACCTTCATCGCTTGACAACCGATGTGTGTGTATGTTTATGTCCCCATAACTTAGTGGTTCGGCAAAAGACACCGATAAAAGGGGCCTAATATAGAAGACGAAGGTTACATTGAGATCTAAATGGGCATTGAGAGTGCAGGGGGAAATTGTATATCCAAAATTTAGCAAAATTTATATATTATTATATTTTGTATAATAAATAATAAAATCTTAAAATTTAGAAGGGGATATAAGAATACAGTAAGAGATGAAAAATATACAAACTAATTTTAGCCCTAAAAAAATTATAATAGTTTTACATAAAATAGAAGCCACAGAATGCTTCATCTTAGCAAATAACTAAAGAAAATATAAATGGATATTAAAATATAAATTAAAAAAAAACTATAAATATAATATCCTTTTGTATGATTAACTGTAGACAGAAGTTACAACCCCTCCGCAAATCATAGAAAGTTACAGTAGTGTATACGAGAGTAAATAGGTAAACAAAATACAAGGTTTTATAATATAATATAATACAAAAGAATACAAAAATACACCAAAAAATAAAAAATAAAATAATGAAAAATATATATAAAATTTCAATAAGGGATTTGTAAAATGAAAAAATAGTCATAAGGTTAAACAAAATCTTTCATTGTTGAAGATTTAAGATACATACTGGATATAACGCGAGATAAAGGATAAAATATAAAAATAATTAAAAATGGAACAATAATAATAAATATAGGTCGAGGTATTCCTAACAACGAAAATGAAGAAATAAATCAAGACGAGGACACCATTGGATGCTTCAGGTGTTTTCGCTCAATAAACACTCACAACGCCCGGTCTAGGTATAGAAACCGCGATCCTACGACCGCGAGTCCGCTGCCATAACCACTGGGCCATTGCGCCTCCACGCAGGCAGTGCTGTAGGTAGAATCATATAGTTCCTATGGCGTACAAAGTATACCTAAGGGAGGCGTACGATATGATAATTCATTATAATTATAGCTATAATGACTATCTGTCGGTATTCATACGTATATTTATAATTAATTATCAGATCATACGCCTCCCTTAGGTATACTCTGCATCCCATTGGAACTATGTGATTCTACATACATCAGTGCCTGTAATATTACATCTTATTCTATAAAACTACATCGAATGGTAACTTCGTCTTACTTTATTTCTTAATTTGCTTTGTTAGGAATACTTCAATCTATCCTTTTATTTATTTATTTTTATTTTTAATTTTTTTTAATTATTAAAAAAAAATTTTTGTTTATATGTTTATTTTTTATTCTTAATCTCTCTTTATATTCAGTAAGTATCTGATGGCTTAACTTTCAACTGGAAATGCTAAGATTTGTGTTTTCATTTCTAAGTTTGAGCTAACTAAATTTATAACTGAAGATGAAATGTTGTTACAAAGACAATGCAACAATGATATTGAGAAAATGTAATATATTAGCTAAATTAAATAGCTTCAGATATATACTCACGGAAGTGAACATATTCCGAGACGTTTCTTTATGGCTTTAACGTTTTTAATTCCCTTATAGGTGCAGTTGTAAGCGAAGCAAAACCCGTCGTGCCTGATAACAGACCATTCTACGCTTTTAGCAGCGCATTTTCCATTTTCCAAAATGCAATTTGTTGTTGATAAGAAAATATATTGATTATTCTATTAAAACTATTTCTATGGCATAACTGTGTCTGTACTAAGGCGGCGAGATGGCAGAGATGTTAGCACGCCGGACGAAATGCTCACATTACATTTCGTCACTTAAGTTCAATAATCTAAGAATCCGTCGTTTCCTGAGGTTGATATAACCGCGTGGGAGGTAGGGTACATTAGTTTCACAATGCTGACAGAGGGACAGGAATTAGCAGCTACCGAACAACGTCTATCGCATTCAAAACAAAGCTAATATAAGCCTTCGTTGGGATTTTGATACATCAAAACACGCAGTGAAGAGAGGAAATGAAATTTGTTTTTTTCAACTTACACAAACGTGAGTCCTTTATTTGCATTTTACCATCAAACTCGTCGCATATTTTCTTGCTACACTTATCGAACGTCTTTGCCACCCATTTTTTCTGCAATATCGCGGCAAAAAACACCGTCCATACATCCAGTACAATCTAAAGAAAAATACATACCTTATGATAATATTCACTAAGCAATATTAGATACGTTACAAGACAGATTTATTATAAATTAGCACAGATAAAGATGGTTCGAACTGAGATCATAACTTTTGCTCCCTTCTAATTCATATATGTAACTCAGTCGGATCGTTTATCTCTTTTCTCGGTTTTGCTTCATCAAACAAATACCTGTGAGGAATATATTGATACCAATTTAATGAACAGGTACCTACTTCTATAAAAGTTTCTCCTAATCATGGGGGTGGTCTGGGAAAACCAAAATGTTTTGATGTGAAATGTTAAATCGCATAAAGTATAGCAAACACCGGATTTCAGGTTTCGGTATAGGCGTTGTTTGCTCGCTACAGATCATGAATGATAAAAAATAAAGCTAATAATAATAAAGATAATAATAATAATAATGATGATAATAATGATGATGATAATAATAATAATAATAATAATAATAATAATAATAATAATAATAATAATAATAATAATAATAATACTAATAACGATCAATGCCTACCTAGAAGAAACTACCTGGCCAACATATCAAAAAAACAGCAGTAGCCAATCATCTCGTGTATGTAAACAACAAAATGAAATAATTGATCATGTTGTCTCCATGTGCAGTCTTCTTGCGCCTACAGAGTATCTCAACAGGCATGATATAGCAGCACAATATATTTACTGGGTAATTTGCATAAACCTGGACCTGTCCCATGATAAAACTGGTGGGAAAACAAACGCCTCCAGTGCTTGAGAATGATCACATCTCACTCCTCTGGAACTTCACCATTCCAACTGACTGAAGGATAGATGCGAATAGGCCAGAGATTATAATGAAATACTTCAGACAACATTCATGCCTCCACATTGTTGTGACTGTCCCATTCGAAATAAAGGTATCTGTCAAAAACTACGAAAAACTGAGCAAGTATAAAGATCTTAAAATATAAATTTGCAAAATGTGGAACCTCAAGACTAAAACAATAACTGTTGTCATAGGTGCCCTAGGAGTGATAGCAAAAGGGGCTGATTCCTAGCTGGCTCAGATGCAAGAGAAACCCAAAATGGCTGAAATTCAAAAGATAGAGCATATGGAATCTGACCATATCCTACGTACAATACTGTCTACGTAATCTTAACTTATAAAACAAAATAATAATTTTGTTATTTTTCCTTAAACATTCTCTTGCAAAACAAAATATATGACACCCTAGGCATAACGCCAACATGAACTTTTAACTTGTTGTCTGTTGAGGTTTCTGAGTGAGACTTGGAGTAAACTTGTACAAATTCACAGCAGTAGTCAAACATATAATAATAATAAAAACAACAACAACAACAACAAAGCAACAACAACAACAACAACAATAATAATAATAATAGTAATAATAATAAAATATTAATAATAATATAATAAATTCTGCTTAATACCACAGATTTGCTTTGTTTTGTCTTGATATAAGCGATGGGCTACAGCAAATATTCTGCTCAATACCACAGATTTGCTTGTCAGTTGTTTGACCTTAACCAGTTGAGCATGTTCCTTGGTGGCTGACGATATGTACATCTCTGATCATGAGCAGAAGTAGTGGAGGAGCGTCATAGCCATGTGTTGAGAGGAATTCTTTGGGGTTTGGATAATTCACCTTTGGAAACATGGGTGTTTTGCTCAACATCCTTAAACAAACCTTATTCAGGGACCTTTTGAGCGGGATGGGCTACTCGACCTGAAGAAAATTCTGACTGGGCCCCACCTCGAGGTCATGCGCTGTTCATCTTGATATGAGATCACCATGTCGTGCACATATGGTTGTGATGCATGTGCCTGGCTGGTGTACCCTTATCAGACGGGTATTCATGATGGGTATACTGGGCTTCGTATATTTTACTCCAGTGTCACTTTGATGGCATGCATTGCTCTCTCACTCAATAATTATAATAATAATGATGATAATAATAATAATAACAATAATAATAATAATAATAATAATAATAATAATAATAATAATAATAATAATAATAATAATAATAATAATAATAATAATGGATAAATTGATGGAGAATGAAATGACAAATTATTTAATGTGGAGTACTTGCGCAGACTGAGACTGGTACTTATGTCGAAATTTAATGGACGGAATCAGATCGAAGCTATCAACACCTGGGCGGTTTCACTCTTTAGATATGGAACAGGGGTAATCGCATGGACAGTATACGAACTAAACAGCTTAGACAGAAAGACAAGGAAGTTGCTAACTAGATATGGGTCACTCCACCCAAAAAGTGACACAGAGAGAATGTATGTATCAAGAAAAAGAGAGGGAAGAGGACTTATTAGATGCGAACACAGCAGTAGAGCAGAAGAAAACAACATGGTATGTTATGTAAAAAATGCCACAGAACCGCTATTATTAGAAGTAAGACGGTCAGGCTTGTGTTGGATGAAAGATTGCAAAGATAAAGCACTATACAAGACGTTCAAAACGAATAAATCTGAAAATAGTCGGGTAAAGAAAAGACTGCATGGTCAATTTCATAGGGATGTTGAAGATAAGACAGACAGAGAAAATAGATGGCTGTGGATGACTAAAAGTGATTGAAAAACGGAAACGGAAGCTCTAATCTGTGCTGCCCAAAAGCAAGCACTAAGAACAGACTACATAAAATACAGAATAGACAACACAGCAGAAAGTGATAAGTGCAGAATCTGTGGACAAAACGGGGAAACCGTATGGTATATTACCAGCCAATGTACGCCACTAGCCCAGAAGGAATACAAGAGACGCCACGACAATATAGCCAGGCTTGTCCATTGGACACTTTGCATCAAGTTTGAACTTGACAGAGCAAACAATTGGTACGACCACAAACCTGAAGGCATCGTTGAAAATAGAAATGCAAAGATCCTATGGGATTTTATGATTCAGCGCGACCATGAGATAGAAAATAGGAAGCAAGACATAGTGTTAATTGAGAAAGAAAAGAAACTATGCTGGATCATAGACATAGGATGCCCAGCTGACAACAAGGTATGCGATAAGGAAGAAAGAAAAGTCGAGAGATATGACAGGTTAGCTTGGGAACTAAAGTAGTTGTGGTCGATGAAAACTATAGCAGTAGTACCAATAATTGTCGGAGCTCTGGGAACAGTGAGAAAAAATCTCGAGAAGTACGTGGAACAAATAGGGGCTGCAATAATGGTGGAGCACTTGCAGAAAACAGCACTGCTTGGAACCGCTCGAATACTCCGGAAGTTGCTCGGAAAATTGAGAGGTGTTACCTTAGTTAACTGGTAGTGAACAGCTGACACTGTAGTACATCTCCAGCGTTAGACGCTGTGCAAACGCATAACACCAACATAAACTTCTAATTTGTTGTTTCCTGAGGTCTCTGGGTGAGACTTGAAGTCAACTTGTACACATTCAAAACAATCAAAACAAAAGTCAAACATATAATACTAATAATCAAAATGATAGTGCAAAGATCCTATGGGATTTTATGATTCAGTGCGTCCATGAGAAAGAGAAAAAGAAACCAGACATAGTTTAAATTGGGATAGAAAGCAAAGGATGCTGGATCATAGATATAGCATGCCGAGCTGACAACAAGGTATGCGATCAGGAAGAAAGAAAAGTCGAGAGATATAACAGGTTAGCTTGAGAGTTTAAGCAGTTGAGGTCGCTGAAAAAAAGTGGTAGTAGTAGCAATAATATTCATTAATCAAGTAAAGGAGTCGCCTGAAACAGTGTCCCTTGTACATCTTCGTTACTTATTTATGTGTGTGTATTTGTGCGTGTGTGCGCGTCTGTGGCTGTGCCTGCGTGTCTGTGTGAGTGTGTCTGTGTGTGTGTATGTGTCTATGTGTCTGTGTATTTACTCATAAATGCATTCATCTGTGTAAAGATATAGTCAATTCGTAGCAATTGAAATCAAATATCGGCAATTGTAAGGCAATCAAAACTCGAAAACTCTGATTGATTAAATAGATGAAAAGATTTGGTACCCAGGAAATGCATTCTCATATATGATTGGACACTTACTTTTGTCGGCTACTGTCATATGAACTTTTAATGTAGCCCAAATAAGCTAACAGAAAGGAAATAGTCGTGTCATATGGAGCTGAAAGTAGAATTGTAATTTGAGGTGATTGAAACTGGTAACTGTTTTCTATTTCAAAGAAAAAGAACAACTCATCTAGATACGCGAGTGTGCGCATGATATACGTAGATATTTGCGTTTTTATTTGTGTGTATTTGTATTAATGCGTGTGTGTATACGTTTACCTGCATATATATATATATATATATATATATATATATATATATATATATATATATATTGTATGCATGCATGTATGTGGATAGATGTGTGTGTATACATATATATATATATATATATATATATATATATATATATATATATATATATATATATATATATACATACATACATACATACATACATATATATATATATATATATATATATATATATATATATATATATATATATATATATATATATATATATATATATATATATATATATATATATATATATATACCGGAGTAAGCACGGAATGATGACACCTTGTTCTCTGGACCGGAAAGTTCTTAAGATCCAGGGGCTCATCCTACGAGCTATATTGACCTTATTATTGATGTGAGCACTCCAATTGAGACTGTTGTCAACAATTGCACCAAGATCTCACATATTATTGGATTCCGTGAGCGGTTCTCCAGAAGGAAGTGAGTATGGCTGTTTTAGTATAGACTTTCTTCCAAAATGCATTAGCTGAAATTTTCCCTCGAAATATTACTTTCTTGCTTGTATGATACATTACACATCCGACGCTGCCAAAAACAAAAAGAAAGTTGTTTTTCTATTGCTTCCCAACCATATGGTTCCGGGTTCAGTCCCAATGCGTAACACCATGAGCAAGTGTCTTCTACTATTATAGCCTCGAGCCAACCAAAGCAGAAACTAAAAGAACTGTGTAGTATATAT
This sequence comes from Octopus bimaculoides, assembly GCF_046866305.1. Taxonomy (NCBI): domain Eukaryota; kingdom Metazoa; phylum Mollusca; class Cephalopoda; order Octopoda; family Octopodidae; genus Octopus; species Octopus bimaculoides. The sequence continues at coordinate 10,269,039 of NC_142933.1, forward strand.
ATATATATATATATATATATATATATATATATATATATATATTTATATATATAACGGGCATTCGTCGTGACAAGACGTACTTTTCATAGCTCCGGACAGTCAGTAGCCAAAGAAACAGATTTCAACTCAAAGAAAAAGATTTCAACTCAAACCAGCAGTAACTTACCTTGTTTTTAGTCCCAGAACTCTTGAATTCTACTATTCTACTATTTTACTATCATCGGACGATAAATTTGCACAAGTTTATATAAAACCTGGAGAAACAAATATGAACCAAAACTAAGCCCAAGATTAGGTCTGAAACTAGTTCCGTGAGTACAATTCCGTTTTCATGATTTGTATTAAACACACCGCTCATTCTGATTTGTACTAAATACACTGAACTCTCTCACACGCACCAAGATATTTCTGAATATATCGACACAAACTTTACAACGGTGCATTCACTATTATACATCAAGTCACCAATAACTAACGTATAGTGTATAATATTGTGCCACAGAATATGGGCAATAATATATATATATATATATATATATATATATATATATATATATATATATATATATATATATATATATATATATATATTCCCGAGCGTTAAACTAATACATCCATTTGTTGTTTACACTACCTGTCTTCGTCTGTTGTTTTTTTCGTAAATTCTCCCATATATACATATATACATATATATATATATATATATATATATATATATATATATATATATATATATATATATATATATATATATATATATATATATATATATATATATATATATATATATATATATATATATATATATATATATATATATATATATATATATATATATATATATGTATTTGTATGTATGTATGTATGTATGTATGTATGTGCATGCGTGTGTTTACGTATGTGTTTGTATACATGTATGTATATGTATATGCGTATCTGTTTATTTGGTTATAGGCGTAGATGTATATGTATGTGTATGTGTCTATTTCTATTTATACATGTGTATATATATATATATATATATATATATATATATATATATATATATATATGTATATGCGTGTGTATGGGGACAAGCACACATATGTGTATATTTGTATATACGTGGGTACGTATGTGCATGTATGTAGATGTGGACGTATGCGTGTATATATGTGTGTGTGTATGTATGTATGTGTGTGTATGTGTATGTGTATGTATATATATATATATATATATATATATAAATATATATATATATATATATATATATGTATATATACACATACATATGTGTATATATGTGTGTATATGTATGTATGTATGTGTATATGTGTATATGTATTTATGTATGCATGTATGTTTTCACACATTTATATGTATGTGTTGTCCAACCTACTATCCGGCAGCGTCCAATTCTCTAACGGTTTTTTTCAAATGAATCACGTCATAACCTTATCCATCTATTGTTTTCATACTCGGTCATAATGTCTTACGTTTAAGATGATTCCCATGCTTTCCCTGATGAGAAGGTTACAATTTTAATATCACAGATCCCTATGGATCACATAGGTTGTAATCCTTTGAAACATATGTAGGAATAAAGTATGCAATTATAACATGCGTTTTCTCCATTCCTTAAATTTTTAAATATACTCAAATACCCAAAATTTCAAGGAGTTCCTGCCTTAAAAACAGGAACAACACCAAAGTTATTTTGTGTTCTTTGCTACATTGGTTTCTATTAACCCATTTATTCTATCCGAAGAATTTTTATTCATTAAGATAGAAGAAATACATATAATTATATATATATATATATATATATATATATATATATATATACAAACGCACACAGACATATTCACATCGAAAAACAGAAAATACAATTACTTTAGATTTAAACCATATATTTTGTTCTTTACCAATAAAATAAAATCAACACACTGTCAGATAACTTTATATTACACACGTTTCCGATTTTATGTATTACAAGAAAACTTTGACGAACAAATTAGATTTTTTAAATCATATCTGAGTTATAATGTAACACAATTATTTAAATATTTCATACAAATTCCATTAAAAAAATAAGATAATTTTAGAAGTTCACTTACGTATATCAAAAGGAAAAATCAGTGAAGAAATTTAAAAGAATGATGTATGCGAAAGCGATGAGTATTTATAACTGAATGTAACACCTCCAATACAAGTAAACACCTGGTGACAATATATCTCACTCCCAAAGCTGATGTGGATAACAATTGACATTTTATAAAATACTTGCTGAGAACTAAAGATATTTTATGGCTCGTAGGGAAGTGCAAACAAAGGTGTCTTCTACACCTTAACTTAATAAAGGGAATAAATAAAATTTCCCTGATCGACACGACAAAATAGATAATATTGTAGAGAGATCGATCATTAGATAGATACATATGCACATATATATCTACGTCGGGTTTTTGACGACACATGTTTCAAGGGCTTTATTTTTTTTGCCCATTCAGTCTTTTAAAACCTTACATTTCAAATAACTAATGTCAGACTCAAGGATGCCTCAGCAATTGAAAGGACATGCTGTAATTGTTGCATTAAAAGCGCATAACAGTTGTACGGAGATTGCTCGAACGCAGAAAGTTTCTCTTTATTTATTTATTTATTTATTTATTTATTTATTTAAGATCTAAGGGTGAGTGCCTATCGTCGATGTACAAGACATGTTGGCTCCTTCACTGAAAGTGAGCAGAATTACATGATCCAAACAGCTTCTTCTCCGGTATACAGACGGTGCTCATCGAAATATCCTTTTAACGGATGAGAAAATATCCACCGTTGAAGCAAGCTACAGCCGTCAATATGGCAGTGTATGCCCAAAACCCTAGGGAAGTTTCTTAGTTTGAAGAAGAAGAAATAACATTATTGATTGAGTGAAAGAGACATAACAGAATAATTAAGAAGAGGAAATTACATCCTTTTTGTATTTATTTTTGAGTAGAGGAGGAGTTTTACACGTTTTTATCACGAGAAAGAATTACTACTCAGTCAATGACATTGATTGTCCTAGGATAAAGAATGCTATAATTTGGCCACAGTTACCGCTCTTCGCTGTCTCCTTCAGAGGAAAGCTAACGAGTTAGACACACAGCTAAGAAACATTAGAACAAGCACTCAGCAGAAATGTTTAACGCTTTTTATCATAAGCGACAATTCCTTCTTCACAGTGACTGCGGTGAATATGTCGTTAGATTGTCTCTTGTGTTGGCACCTAATCGGAATTTTAATTGACATTTTTCACCAATATTCTTTCTTTTTATAGGAGAGTTTATACCAGGATTTCTTGTTTATGAAGTTCCGAATACTTGCTAGTTCTGGCATGCAATTGATGTATACGACGGCGTAATCCTATCTGCATATGGCGTCGTACATAATCTTAGGAATAATATCTTGCTTCAGGGTTGTGTAGTATCTCGTAGACAATGTGGGCCAGCTGCACTGATATAGCAGAGCCGACATTTTCTGTCAAAGCATGGCAGTGTTGTGGTATTTTTGTCACTCTTTTTGTTATGAGGCATTTAGTAGCTATCTCATGTTCTTGGTTAGCAAAAACATATCATTCTAGGTGGGATTTATCACAGGTCAAACAGACGCTGCTTTTCCCGCTTATACTTTTGTTATCCTTTAGCATAAAGTATTGCATTTTGGTGGTATGATGCCTGCTCCCCCTCCGGGCTTGTGTAGGCTAATCCAGTCTTCGTTGATTCGCGTGTGATGTATTTTCAGAGTACCTGCACTGTAGCAATAAGATTTGCTTTAGTAGTTGTCAGTAATAAATATGTGGACCATGTTCTGGTCAGTCTTTCAATGGCATTCACTATCGAATCTGCTACTTTGGCATAGTGTACTGATTCTATCATCCATGAGTTAGGAACAGAGTCAAAATATTTCTTGTAGTCTAACCATATGGTTAAGATATTACGGCAGTGTTGCTTGACTTACTTAAGAACAACAAAGTCTCGAAAAATCATTTTATAATAACTTCTAGATTTAATGAATTTTAATTGGCAGTTAACTTTAACTATATTTTGTAAGATAACTTCTTAAACTAGTCAATTACGTCAGTAGTATACGACATAAGGTCAAGATTTCCATGGGTCTTCAATTTTGGAAGCATTTTATCTATAATCGATTTACCACTTGAACAATATCCGATTTCGATGGGCCTATTAATCTAGTGGCTGGGTCAGAGGTGGAAGTCTCTTTAAGGTAGAAGGTGCCATTAAATTTGATTGTAATCAAACGAGGCAGTAACAACATTTTCATTATTATTTCTAAAATCTATATTTTGTAGTAAATCACACAACTAATTTGAAAATAATTTTAAAACATTTTTAAAATAAAGCATTAAATGTCATAGTTTAAGCTGATCTTCTAGATCGGCGTTTATAATTTGCGATTTTAGGAATCCTTGATTATGTTTAAGTTTGAAAATATAAATTATTAGCAACGTTATAGAGACGAAGGGAAGCAAATTTTGTGTATGTTGAAAAACTCGTGGGTATTCTACTACTTTTTTCCTTACTTCAACTGGATCCTTTTTAACGTTAAATAGCGACTTTAAAATGTTATCTTCTGAGAGCTCGATTAATTCCATCTGCAACTCTTTGTGAGACTTGCATGCATCAACTAGATATGGTTGAATATCAGTGTAATATCATGTTTCGCAAAGTCAGTGAACTTTTCACAGTATTCTTCACTTAATTAATCCAGAACACCTGCATAGTCATCAACGGTTTCATAAGAATCTTCGTGGCCGTAAATGGCCTTAGCTAAATGGGGAAAATACACAGTTGAAATTTCATTTTAAAAGAGAAAATCTTTCAAAAAAGAAAGCTTTTTTCAGAAATGCTTGAACTTTTGCCAAATGTCATAGACTGATTTTGTTTTACCCTGCAACCAAATATTCAAGTCATTTTGCTTTGGCATGATGCAACAAAGAAATGCAGTATTTGTATAGAAATATTAATCTAATAATTCACATTGTTTATTCCGTTCCTAATAAATTTTATTATCTGCTCGCATAAAGTTAAAACGTTTTCTAACACCCTTCCTTGCGAGTCAACACACTAGAGTGATACATGAAATGCACACTGAATACTTCAATGTCCAACCGCAGCATGTTGTGGGAATGACGATACATTGTTGCATTGGCACGAATATTTATGACTTCCGGCGAGGTGTCATATAAAGTAGCTTTTCCTGACGAAATATACGATGACAATAAATTAGAACATCTGGATCTGATGCAACTTATTTATCTGAGTAATAAATCCTTCACGTTTTCCAGTCATGAAAGGAGCACCATTTGTACATACACTTCAACAATACACTGTTTCACAATTCCCACATCTTTGAAAGGCTCACCTTTTTCCTTCAGTATATAAGCAACTGTACGAGTTGCTTGTGTGACATAATTTTCAGATTTTGCCACAAACTGCAATAGCTGTCTTTGCTTTTATTTTCCACTTTTTAAATGTTTGCTGACCAAAATTTCGTGCCTCTCCCTCTAAATTGAAATATTTATTATTTTTATGAATTGTATAGTGCTGATTATCGTTAAGCGGTAATATCGTTATCGCAGAATCACTAAGCAAACAGATCCTCTTATCTTTCGAAGACACACAGTAATACTGCAGTTCCTAATCTTCATTAAAGCCCCTGTTTTCTTCTTGCATCGTGCTCTTGGCCTATTTTGACATAATTGTTTCCTTAAAATTAAAAAAATACAAGTCTGCGATGATGCAGTGTAAGTATTGTCCCTTTTAAAAGAGAGCCACATACATCACTGTCACAAGTGGACGAAACACTGTCATTCTGGAAAAGCCGCTGCAATCTAGCCCGGTTGCTAGATATTGCTATTTGCATTATTAAGCTTCGCATTTAGTTCTTGCAATCCTTACTTACTTTGCTGTCTTCAACAATCAAAACCAAGAACTCATATCAAATATTCTTTTAGGGTTGCTACTACCTACTACCCACTACTAAGCCTTCGCAAGAGTTAAAAATTGAGCGAGAGAGAGAGAGAGAGAGAGAGAGAGAGAGAGAGAGAGAGAGAGAGAGAGAGAGAGAGATCGTAAAAAGGAAAGGGACCTTTGTATTTGTAAACTATGGAAATATTAAACAAAAAAAAACATTTCATTTACTTTTTCCACAATTTAATTGTTTTTCATGCTTTACTCTAAGTTGAAAAAAGTCCCAAAGACTGAAACCGGTACTAAAGTGTTTAACCTTTGCCCTCCACATGACCTGCAGCTTCTCCTTCGGGATTTTGTGCGACTTGAACGCTCATCGGTTTTCTGAATGGTAGACAAGGAGCGTCTTAATCTTCAGGTCTCCACTCGCATTGGGATGAAGGACGATATTTAGACTGGAATGTTTTCTCGTCTAAAGATAAATATGTTATTCTGGGCATTTCTTTCCAGAAAAGGTCAGTTTCATCACATTTCGTTCTACCAAGTTTAGTAAAAAGTAAGCAATGTTTTGAAGCATGAAATTCATCTCAATATATTTCAAGAATGCGGAAATTTTAGTCACCAAAGTAAGGACCATTACAATCAATATATTATTGCCAACGAGTTACAAGTTTGTTTATTCTGGTAACATAAAAACCTGGAGTTATGGAGCTGATGAACTCTTTGAATTTAGCTTTAGCATTGATTTGATTTTTGAACTACTCTCGCAGGAAACGATCAAGGTGCTTAAAAAAATGGTAGTCGGTAGAAGAAAGCACTGGGGAATAACTTGCGTGGAGAAGAACTTCGTAGCTAAATTCCCTCAACTTCTGGAGCGTCCTTAGTGAAGCATGTCGTCGAGCCGTGTCATGAAAAATGATTGGCCCTCTTTGTTTGACCGGTCTGGAATAGAGGAGTAGCATTTTCTCGTTCATTTTGGCAATTTCATGGCAATATATTTCTTCAGTAATGTTTTATCGGGGTTTTAAGAAGATATAGTAGATGAGTCCAGCAGTGCACCACCAAACAGTCAACATAACCTTCGTTTTGAAGAGCTCGGGAGTAGGGCGGGTTTTCAGTGTTCCATTTTGGTCCAGCCACTGCTAAAAACGTATATTTTTGCAAGCGCTTCATGCCTTTTTGAGTGTTAGCATAGGAAGAAGTAGTTTAGCGAAGCGGGAGCGTGTGTGAGTGCGTTGCAAGTTTGTGTGCTTGTCCGTGCTTGTATTACGCAACTTAAAATGTCAGTTGGAAAGAATAATTATTGTCATGAGCAATTGTTGATCCACGGATGAATAAGTAAAGGACAGCTGTAAATCACAGAGGAAATGAGGGGAATGTGAGCGAGGTGAACATTCTAGAACACGTATGGGTTTATATGTGGGATTACGGTAGAGAATAAGTGCAGTTTAGTACAAGTGTGTCTATGGGAATGGGTGTACGTGGACAGAGAGCAGGTATGTCTGATTAGATACATCATCTCCTGAGAGTGTAAGACATTATGTATGTGTGGACGTGTTGGTGTATGCAGAGGTGGTAATAAGGTGCAGAAGAGGCTATATGCGTATGCATGCGTGTAAGCGATATCTGTGAAGATGTGCTGGGTAGCGGCGTCTGTGTATTTGAGTATTGAATATAAGTGATAGTATGGTGATGAGATAAAGTTGGTCGGTAGGGTGTCGGTCTGAGTTGGGTACAATGGAAGGTACACTGAAAACGAAGGTACATTTGAAAGAAAAAAGAAAAGTAGAGGAGTGTTATGGTGGCCTTGAAGAATACCGGGAGGTGTCAGATGAATGATCGGCGGAACGAAAAGTAAATGTTGACTTTTAATCAAATTTTTCTTGTAACGGTTTCTAATAATCATAAAGATCACAGTGTATATAATTAGGAAAAGCAAAACAAAAAGAAACTAAAGGATTGGCTCTGAAACAAGTTTATTACATTAGTTTATTAAATGAGTTTATTCTTCATTAGTTTATTGTAAATTGATTTGGAGTTGGTTTTGGTTTTCGATTGGTAAGTTTCTCTATCTGTAAAAGTGAAGATATACAAAACATTTATATACAGCGAAAACAAATATTTCCAAATAAAATTGGTAAGAGATGTTAATTATAAAGTTAAGATTTTAATAGAATATAATATAAACCTTTGCAACTTTACAGTCATTAAAAAATACAACTAGAATGCGCTGAATTCGATTGCCCAGAGGGGTATGAGACAGAGTAATGGCGCTGACAAAGCAAAATGTATTTATTTATTTTTTCGGTTTAATATATAGACAAATACAAACGCAAAAACAAAACTGAAGCAAGATCCTTAAGTAGAGACACCCATCTTGATTAAAGTGTACTGTAAAAAAATCTTCGGGATGATTTCCAACATACGCACCAAGTTTTCGCGTCTTCGATTGATTATTATCTCATGTGTATTAAGATGGCAGTTGGTAACAATAAATCTTCCTTGCAAATAGATCTTCACGGTAAAGTTTGAAATAAGCTGTTAGAGTAGATTCCTGTAGGAACCAATGACTGTTGAGCGGCGATTGCAGCTGTGATATAGACACGTTGCCTATTTTTCAGACAAACAGTAAACAGCTGCTAAACTTGTACTATGAATTTTGAAATATTTTCATTTACATTGTGTTGAACATAAATACGAAATGGGTATTAACTTTCATGTGGGTCAGCGAGCTGTATCTTTCTGGCAAACACATCAGAGATGACTGGCAAATTTCATGAGGGCGATTAAGCTGTTTTGTTCTGAGTGTCCTCAATCACTTGCCTGAAATAAAAGAATAAAATATATGATGGTGCACCAGCATGACCGCAGCCGACTTCGGCTTTCTGAAACGAGTAAAAGAGTAATATATAAATATATTGTACCCAGATAAAATAATATATAATTTTTTCTAAATTTTGTATATACATTTTCCCCTGAAGCCTTAACGCCCATTTAAATCTCATTGCGTTCTCCTTTGTTTTCTATTGTCGGCCCATTTTAACTGATAATAGTAAAATAGTTTATGTCCACCATACGCTCCCCTTTTTCTGGGAATATACCACTGTCGTACTGACATTTTCTGAGACTTGTTCCTTTGTATAGTCATAGCAAATTTATAGCCACAGTATATTAGGGGTAGGGAAGAATATCTGTCATTAATTAATTTATGATCAGCAGCTAGAACATAACTCTTAATTTCCAGTTGTTTTAATTCTTAGTGGACGTGGAATACTAGCAGCATTAGATCTTTTGATGGTGATAGGGAGATAGGTAAATGTAGCTATAACAACATCTCATGACCCCCCATTGTCATTCTCTTCTGCCACTCCAAATTATAGTTGGGGCATTTTCTCTCTAAGTTCATTCTCCTACAATAATAGCAAGAAGCATATAAATATTTTACTCTCTAGTTTTGATGAAATATTTGCTAAAAAAACTATAATGGAATATCCTGTATGTTGAAAGTATGGCCGCTGTCATGCTCTACTTGAGAAATAGTAAGCAGTGTGATATGGGCTTCTCTGAAAAACAAAGAGACAAGCACATTTTAAATTTAAAAAAAAAGGAATTTTAACAGTATACATTTTCAACTCGAAATGCTCAGATTTGTATTTTCACTTCTAAGTTTGAGCTAAATTTAGAACAGAAGAGGAAATGTTGTTACAAAGACAACGCAACGATGATATTGAGAAAATGTAATATAAGAAGTAAATTAAATAGCTTCAAATATATACTCACGGAGGTAAACATTTTCCGAGAAATTTCTTTTCGGCTTTAACGTCTGTCATTTCTTTATAGTTGCAGGTGTAAATCCAGCAAACCCCGTCCTCCCTGATGACAGTCCATTTTGTGCTTCTAGCAACACATCCGCCATCATCCCACTTACAATCTGTTGTTGATAAGAAAATATATTAATTATTCTATGAAAACTATTTCTATGACATAATTATGCCTACACTGGTCTAAGAATTTGGAAAAGGGTCAGCAATTTCATGCAACGGGTAAGTCGATTACAATGACTCTAATGTTTAACTGGTACTTATATTATCAATCTGGAAGGGATCGAATGCAAACTCGACTACGGAGAAATTTAAATTCTAATCAGAAAACTAGAAGAATTTCCGATAAGTGAATATGCCCGACGTGCTAACTATTTTGCCCTCTCATTGTTTCAGTTAGTGATATGCTGGTTGTTGTTGTTGTTGGCACTCCGTCGCTTACGACGTCGAGGGTTCCAGTCGATCCGATCAACGGAACAGCCTGCTCGTGAAATTAACGTGCTAGTGGTAGAGCACTCCACAGACACGTGTACCCTTAACGTAGTTCTCGTGGATATTCAGCGTGACACAGTGTGACAATGCTGACCCTTTGAATTACAGGCACAACAGAAACAGGAAGTAAGAGTGAGAGAAAGTTGTGGTGAAAGAGTAGTGTTCACCATTATTCCCAGTCGGAGCCTTGTGGAGCTTTAGGTGTTTTCGCTCAATAAACACTCACAACGCCCGGTCTGGGAATCGAAACCGCGATCCTATGACCGCGAGTCCGCTGCCCTAACCACTGGGCCATTGCGTCTCCACTGATATCCTGGTATATATGTTTATTTAGCGTAAATTATTATTCACTTTTTTTTATATTGAGTCCATATTCTTAAAATCGGAATAAATTAAGGCAATCGTTTTCATATCTTGTATGCAAGCTAAGTACATGTGACCACTTTAATTTGGTACAAGAGAATTAGCATTTTACTGCATCATTTATACATTATATTAAATTCTGATGATTCTAAATATTTATTCTTTAAATATTTAAACGTACTATCCACTTCTTAATATATTTTATAATTGATAAATTTTGGAATCTATTTTTTTTTTCTTTTTGAGAATTCTATTTTTGAATCATTTTGGAATCTATTTTTTTTGTAGTTAACTTTAGTTAATTTTTGTTTATTTTCAGATCATTAAAATGGTATGTCAAGTTAAGAAAAACGAGCATTTTCGACACTTTCTTCTTTTTGCTTTTAATCAAGGTTCTAAGGCCGCAGAAGCTGCTCGCGACATTTGTGCTGTGTATGTAGAGGGTGCCATAGCTGAAAGAACCGCTCGTGATTGGTATGCCAAGTTCAAAAATGGAAATTTTGACCTCAAAGACGCGCCTCGTTCTGGCCGTCCAGTTGAGTTCGATGAAGAGCGATTGAACCAACTTTTGCACGAAAATTCTTGTCAAACGACAAGGGAACTAGCAGAGAAAATGGAATGCTTCCACACTGCTATAGAGAAGCATCTTTAATTGATGGGAAAGGTTCAGAAATATGACAACAACAAAAAAGAACGAGCCACAATCTCCGCTGGTTTGCTTGCTCGTCACTGCTCAACTCATGGACACAAGTAACGATTTCTTTACCGAATCGTAACTGGCGATGAAAAATGGTGCCTGTACATCAATATGAAGCAGCGTAAGCAATGGCTTAGCCCCGGTAAACAAGCGATACCGCGCGTGAAACAAGATCTTAATCTGCGTAAAACGAGGTTGTTTCGTATGGCGGGACTGGGAAGGGATTATCCATTACGAATTGCTTGAACGGAACCAAACGGTCAACGCGGAACTCTATGTTCAAGAGATGAAACGACACAATACGGCTATTCAAGAGAACATACTTAATCGTCAATATGGAGTTCTACTCCATGACAACGCTCGCCCTCATATCGCCAATATGACCAGAGAAGCCATTCAAACGCGTGGCTGGGAAATGCTGCCACACACGCCGTACTCTCCTGATTTGGTACCAGTGGATTTCCACCTCTTTCGATCTCTTTCAAACGCTATGCGCGGAGTTTCGTTCAATACTGATGCAGAATTGAGAGCTTGGTTGGATCCAATTTTTCGAGTCGAAATAAGGTGATTTCTACCAACGTGGTATTGAAAATCTTGTTGAACGTTGGCAAGAAGTTGTAGACAACAAGGCTGAATACACTATTGATTGATTAATTGTTATTGTTTATTAAACCTTTTAAAAAATTTAAATAAAGAAAAATGGCAGGAACTTAGTTGCCAACCTAATACAATTAACTTCAGCTGTGTAAACAAACATTCATGTTCGAGATGCGTACACATACGAGTGTAGGCTGAAAAGTTCATAGGCTGTCTGTGAGGGAGTGATCCTGAAGCTGTGAAGTCTTGCATGCATTCAGTTCAGCGTTTCATCATAATGTCTGTATTTATTTTTGTTGTTTTTTGTTGTTCAAGTCAACAGTCATCTGACTATTCAAAGAAGACTTCGACTAGTTGAGACTTCTCTTGAACATGGGGAAAGTTTAGTATGAAGTACCGGAAGAAAAGAGGGTTTAGCTCCGAATGATACATTACGCTTACACAATTGCTACACTAGTAGATGACGATCCATTTTTGTCAACTTACAGTTCAAACGTAGGCAGTTGAATTTAGGAGGGGAACAGAGAATAGTAAGGATGATCTAAGATCTGGACATCCTGCAACACCCACTACCGACGAAAGCATTGATCATGTTCGTAACATGCTGATGGATAAATGGCGAATAACTATAAATCAAACAGCCAATGCTATTCCCATTCCCCATGAGAGATTTGAGTATATTCTGAACGATGGACTTGGCAGGGCAAAGGTCTCTGTTCGGTAGGTGTCAAGTCTTCTGACAACTGATGCAAAATGCACAGGAAAATCTGATATTATTAGAGGCACATCCAGCTGGTTTCCTTGAACGTGTTCTAACCTAGGTATAGTATTGGGTTCAGCACTTGGAGAGACAATGAGACAATGCATGAGGCAACAACCAAAACCTCCGTGCGGTGGAAACACTCCACATTTCCTACTCCAAAGAATGACAAGGTTTTTTCATTTGCAGAGGAGGAGAAATCTTCATTTTGTGGGGATGCAAATGTAAAGAACTTTATCGATTATCTTCAAAAAGGACTCACGAATGATGGGGAAGTGATTACGAAAGGCTATGAAGACCAAGCCCCCAAACCCCAAGCACCAAGACCCAAGGAAGATTGAAGAAACTGGACCTTCAGGACATTGCTCTAGCGCACAAATCATTGGATTCAATGGCTGTTGTGAATATGGCTTTGAAAAGGGTTGCTCATCCTCTCTTTTCTCTTCTTTCCGCCGCGCCTGACTATCACCACCTCCCCAACATGGAAAAACGCTTGACTGAGAGCCATGTCGCTGTGGAGATTGATGACGTCATATGTATTGTTGATGGCTTTTGGACCAAAAGAGTAAAACCATTTTCAGCAATGGGATCCAATGACTGCGGCACCGATGGAATAAGTGTGTCAGCGGTGAGCTGGTAGAAACGTTAGCAAGCCGGGCGAAATGATTATCGGTATTTCATCTGCCGCTACGTTCTGAGTTCAAATTCCGCCGAGGTCGACTTTGCCTTTCATCCTTTCGGGGTGGATTAAATTAATACCAGTTACGCACTAGGGTTGATATAATCGACTTAATCCCTTTGTCTGTCCTTGTTTGACCCCTCTATATTTAGCCCCCTGTGGGCAATAAAGAAATAAGTGTTTTGACGGCAAGGGGAAATATGCTAGGAAACCAACGTCATTTGCTCACATTCCAAGAGAATGTCTTAGTCAGCCTACTAACTTAGCCGAACCTCGTACTGATGTCAATTGATGATACATACAGATATAAATAAACTTTTGAAATTCTCACAAAAGCACAATCTTTGAAACATACCATCCATGTAACTTATAATTGAAGTTAAGCATTGAAATATGAGAATTGTTTATTCTGTTTGTCTTTAGCCCTAGGATTTATAATAGCGGTTACCCTGTTTCCATGGCATTTAAATTACCAATACCAACATGAAAGGGCGGGCTATCCGTTACAGGTTTTCATGCGAGCAATTTTTTAGGGGAGGCAACTAGTAATTTTCGTCGACTCCGATATTTAACTGGTACCTTAATTTTCGACCTCGACGGGATGAAAAGTAAAGTTGAACTTAGCGGGACATAAGTTCAGGACCTAAAGATACGAAGGAAATGCCGTTAAGCATCTTGTTCGTTGCACTAACGATTCTATCAGCCCACCAGAAACGTTAGTGCATCTTCCGAAATGCTTTACGCTATTTAGATACATTTCGTTACGCACTGAGATTTAGCCCTACTGTGTTGGTCTAGATCACATTACATTTCGTTACCTAGGTTCAATAAACGAAGAATCCGTCGTTTACTAGGGTTGAATTGACCGTCTGTGATCTAGGGTACATCAATCTCACAATTAACGCTGGCAGATGGTCAGTAATTAAGAGTTACCGAACAACGCCTATCACATTCAAAGCAAAGCAAATATAAACCTTCGTTGGGATTTTGATGCATCAAAACACGCAGTGAAGAGAGGAAATAAATTTTTTTTGTCAACTTACACAAATGTGTTGCCTTTATTTTCATTTCACCATCAAACTCGTCGCATATTTTCCTGGTACATGTTTCGGATATCTTTTCCACCCATTCTTCTCCAATATCGCGGCACAAAATGCCGTCGTCACATCCCGGACACTCTAAAGAAAAATACATACATTATAATAGTATCCACTAATTAATATTAGATATTTTACAAGGCAGATTTATTATAAGTTAGCATTGTTAAAGATGGTTCCAATAATATCCAAGTGTGATCATAATTTTCGCTTCCTTCTAATTCATATATGAAACTCAGTCGGATCGTTTACCTCTTTTCTCGGTCCTGTCTCCATAAAACAAATACGTGTGAGGAATATATTGAAACCAATTTAATGGACAGGTACGTACTTCTACAAAGGTTTCTCCTAATTACAAGCGTGGTTTGGGCAAACCAAAAGGTTTTGGTGTGAAATGATAAATCGCATAAAGATAGGAAACACCGGATTTCAGGTTTCGGTGTAGGCGTTTTTTTGCTGGCCACAAGTCATGAACGCTAAAAAAAAATAAAGCTAATAGTAATAATGATAATGCTATTATTATTATTATTATTATTATTATTATTATTATTATTATTATTATTATTATTATTATTACTAGCAAATCTACCCATCCACGATGGAGGTATAAAATGAGAGAGGGAAATCATAAGAACAGTATGTATTGAAACATGTGTCAATAGATTTTGATATCAATACGATTACAAAACTTCCTTGTAGACAATATTTTGTGTGTGGTCGACACTAATTTTCAAATTACTGGATTTCGTTGCTCTACACATAGCGACGTATAACTAGCCGTGTGTAAACATTAGACTGAGTAAAAATACACCTATACGATCTAAACTCTGGCTCTGTGTCTTGTTTGCTGTAAATGAGAAAGACAGTTTTATAGGAAACTGCCTGCGTCTAAATGGGAACTGAAACTCGTTATCGGTTGATATAAGCGTTATCCGCGGAATGAACACGCGTTTACCATTGCGGGGCCAGTTGCAATCACAGCTTCGATAACATTGGAATTTAGTTCTGATACCGTGTATCATGTTTCATTGCAGTGTCTACTGGCCGGATCAAAATTCCTGAGGAATATCATCGGACAGTTATTTTTCAATTTGATTTTATGGAGTGACAATCCCGATGGATTTAAGTTGTTCATGAAATTCTGTGGGTACTGGTGGTAGCTTTCGTCAGTACTCTCGACCTTCCCCAGGTAAGTTGCTGACCATGTTCTCATTCACACTGTTTACCACTTCACTGGTCGAGACGATGACAACTCCCCAACACAGCCATGATGCGATTTTATAGCATTCACGTAAATCATTAAAGACGAATTTGCATATTTCGGAAATAGATGACGTCTCGATTACAAAATCTGGCCAAATTCGAATCACTTTCCTCAGTGGGTCAGTGAACGAACATTGTCCGGAACCGATGTCACTTAAATAGGTTGTGTAAGGTATATCTTAAGGATTTCGTAACCTCATGTTTTTCTTTAGACTCAACTCCGTCACAGACCTCCAGATGTACGATGTTTTCAAG